>NW_026613504.1:257500-557500 GCF_026213295.1 Gadus chalcogrammus | reverse complement strand
AGCCAGCAGGGACACGGGGACCGTGGAGGCTACAGGGGCGGGGGGGGGGGGGGGGGGGGGGGAAGAGACATGAAGGATGGGTCACTTCATCCTGCTCACCTCTCCTGGTTTTACTGAACAGCTCACCCTGATGAGTGTAAAGACAGATGAGTACAGAGCCCGGAAACCACAAGCTGCAAGGGTCGCATCATGTCTTGCTCCCCGTATCGTTCAAGAGACATTCTGCTGATCAGAAACACATGTGGATAAAGCTTCAGAAGGAATTATTTATGAATGTATTTATACAGTGTTGATTTGATACCTTTTTCAAATCACATTAGTGTCCTCCCACCATGAACATCTGACTAGTGCTGGCCAAGTCTGCAATTGCTGAGTTCCCCTCAATCCAGACTGGAGCTGGTCTGCTACCAGACTTGAGATGAATTATTCCAAATCTGATTTGTAAGTCACATCCGATTAGATGTAAACGTGTGAGGGTGAGGTGGGCGTTTGTGGTGGCAGCGGCGCCCTCACCTGTGGCTGACTCCAGGTTGTGCGCACTGTCCGGCGCGCCACAGTTCATACCTGTGGAGGCCGGCGCTGTGGTCAGGACAGACGCTCCAGCGGACGTTGCAATGGTGGGCGGCGATGTGTGAGCTACCAACTGACCCCCTGAAATGTTGGGAAGACATTATCTGGGGTTAGGAAAAGGAAATTCAGAAGATTCGGTTTAAGTTTACGTGGAAGAAAACTTATCTTAAATTATACTCCAATATTTAGTTTGTATTGGAACTAATATGTTGTGTGGTGTTTTGGAGAATGATTCATGTTAGCATAATATCATCACTCCACTGCCCTTTACAGATAGCTGGCTGACCTTTGCATCCAGAAGTCAGGTTCTCTTCCAGGTCGCTTCCATCCCCACAGTTGTCGATTCCTTTGTCATCACACACCAGACTCAGAGGAATACACTTGCCATTGCGACAGGTAAAGTACGGCTCCCCACTGCATTCGGATTGGTTGAACCCTGAAGATTAGAATAAGGACGAGGATGCAAATCTTTCATCTTTCATGCAGCTTTGACAAAGATGCATCTGAGAGCTTTTAGGGGCCATTTCAAGAACACGGACAGTATCTCTATAGAGCCCTATGATGTACAGAGTTGAGTGTGAGAACAATAACAAAATATGCAGACAGGTCTTTCCTTTCTAAAACGTGTGGAATTCCTTTATATTCAAGACTCAGGATTCAAAGGGCTTTATTGGCATGGAAAACATACATTTTGGTGCCAAGGAAGATAAAGTCAAATAAGATAAAAGAAAAGAATATCTCAAAGCTCTTTCTCTCTGAAACACTGAGCCTCACCCAGCCTGAAGGAGGTGAAGTCCCCCACGAAGTCCACGCGGGGCTGGGTCCCCCGGGTCACCAGCCTCAGCGTCAGGTAGTCCCCCGTGGAGAGCACCGGCCGTGGGGGGCTCTTCCCACACAGCGGGGGGCCCACTGGCGGGGAGCTCCTCTCCCTGCCGTCGTAGAACTGGAGGTAGGAGCCAGCGTGGCAGGGGTCCTCGGGCCCCTGGCCAGGCCCGGGGTCCGGGCGGGGGCTGTCTAGGGGGGCAGACCCCCGGGGGGAGGGCGGGGCGGGACTGAGCGGGGCCACCCTCAACAAACTGTACACCAGGAAGAAGCGGAAGTGGAACTGGATCTTGTCCCGGGGGGATGCGGCCTGCATGGTGAGGTGGCAGTCGGTGCCCATGGTCACAAAGTAGTACTTCTTAGAGTCCTTATGCGAGTTCACCACCATGCCGTCCCCCTTGATGGTCTGACCGCAGAAGTCCACCACGTTCACTGTCGAGAAACAAGAGAACAAATATGTGTCTGAATAATCCTTCATCAAAATGCATTGTTTATTTGAAGTTAAGGATGTGGTTGACAAAAGGATGAGCTTTGGTTCTCCTATTTTTGTAAAACATAAAAGACAAATGACATGGGTTCTCCTTCATCTGAATGTACATGGCCTGAACAAAAGACGATGATGATGACTAACTGTGGGAATAACGTTTTTTTCCCTTTGATTTGATGGATGATATTATTACTTGCTACTACTTTACTCTCCTTGAATACAGAATGTAGGAAAGGCGTAATGTGGAGGCTACTCGTTATTTGTATATTTAGTAACTTTACATCATGAGGCTGCTCATCTCACACCGCAAGTTAAAGTGGGTATGAGCAGAGAGCAAATGGGGGAGACAGATCCTTTTCAGGCGGTCCCAGACCCACCCCCCTGACCACACGCCCCCATGGCTGGGATGCAGGCCAAGTAACGCCTGGATTTACTGCCGCCTCAGGGTTTATTAGCTCTGTTGCCATGGAAGACCACTAAGTCGCTCTGCTCTGACCTCCCGGAATGTCCCAAGAAGGCCGTGAGCCCCCATTGTTGCCCCGCTAGTTCATACCATACAGGTTATGTGTGTGTGTGTGTGTGTGTGTGTGTGTGTTTGGGGGGGGGGGGGGAATCCCGCATGGACAGAGTGCCCAGTAAAGCTTCTTCTTCTTCACACTTATAATTCAGCACTTTTAAGATGCTATCATGTAGGGTCCAACTCAGAGCCAATCCTTGGGAGCAGGGTGGTTGAGGGGCGGATGGTATACACTTAGTGAACACTTTCTCAAATCCTTTTCCTAAAGGCGAGCTGCTGCCGGCTTTGTGTTATCCTGCTCTCAATGTATTGTATTGTATTGATTGATGTATTGATACCGGCACTAGATGAAGGCTCCAACTTTACTATGATGAGCTTCACTGACACACAAATTAAGGAATATCGTGTAAGTAGAATGAATAAGCTATACTGAAAATGAAGACAAGAAGAAATACCACTAGTATCCTAGTTCTATCCTATTTTATTTAAAATGTAAACAAAATACTTAGTATAGTCTGTATATAATAAAAATGTTGGCTAATTACACCAATATTAAAAGTTAGCTAAGACCTATATCAAATATTTTGTTTAAATCGAATATTTGGTTGTATAATGATCTGTTATAAGAAGTCCAGAGTAGGCAAGGAGCCAAGAGTATCGCCAGCCGGTTGTAATTAATCACATAATGGAAAGTTTGGACCCAATCTAAGATCTTAAACGCTGAAGAGGAGGGGAGGGAGGAAGGAGAAGAGAAAGGTTATTATTAGAGTAGGCTATTACAGTAACCAGAAACCTGGTAATAAAGTATGTTAACGTGATTGAAGTGAAGTGGAATGCCGGCAATGAAACTAGTTAGACGTGCTGATCTAAAGTCGCATCCTCTTACCCGTCTCGATGGCTCTGGTGTTCACCGCCATTAATCCCATCAGGAGAGTCATCTTCATCGCTTGATGAAACAGGCTGTCGATGGGGAACTCCATAGTGGAAAACGTATTCAGTGGCGCCCAGTAAGCAGTCTGAATTCTCAAACTAATAGTTCACATAAGTTATGTCGGTGTCTCTAAATGATCATCCTAAAGGAGTAAACCTTGTTCTTATACTAAACTACTGAAGACGCATGGAATCTGAACACAGGACATTTAACTGTGCGGACCGAGATGAGTGTATATATATATGAACTCAACCAGCCTTGTGCGTGCCCATCCGAAGTCTCCGCTTTCGCATGCTGCTGTTTCCATGACAATAGCCTGATGATGCGGGGGAGGAGGGGCGAGGGTCTCCTATCAGACGGAATGTCAAGGGTTTTAGTCCCCATGTGACCATCTGGTTTTCTACAGGATCAGAATTTAGATATATTGAATTGGAACGAATGTTCATGAAACCTAAAAAGAGCAAAGAAATATACCAAATATACCAATCAACCAACTGAAGCCCACATCAAACCTTTCATGACGTCAAGATTTTAACACAATAACCTGAATTTGGGTCCCTTTTGCCCCATCTTACGGCCAAATAAAGGGCAAAGGGACTGCTAATGTGGGAGACGAAATTAAAGGGTAGAGAGAGGCATCATTAGTTGTTGTTCTGTAAGACCATACAAGCATTACTTTCATAAAACCTTAGCTTTTTCTGTATGTTTGACTTGAAACATTTTCTCACACAATCTTTTATCTAACGAATATATCTAAACATATTTACTATTATAACAATTAAAAAGTACACTTTGATATTTGAACAAGACAGAAAAAAATTCTCAATTCACTCATATAAAAACTACAAAAATGTACACTTCACGTTCTTGAACTGAACACTAATAACATATAGGATAAGCCTTAGCTTAGTCTATATGCAGCATTGTCAACAGGTTCTTTCCAATCTGTAATGGTTCCGTCCAGTTGTTGGACAGTACCTCTTTCCCTTGATTTCGGAATGTCCAGTGGTTCTACTTTTGGACTGACCACATGTTTTACACTGATAGTGATAGCCCTCTTGGCTGAGTCACCTTTTTGGTGGCTCCCCTCTAGCCACCCGTTCCTGTCTGCCTTTTGCAGCCTCCATTTTGGGTGATGATTAAACCCTGATGATTGATCAATGCTGACAGGTGGTATTGCTGAGAGGGGGTGGTGGTGATATTATCAATATTATACAACAGATTGTTTCCGTCTTTCACATTTCTGTGGAATACTGCACACAGTCACTCTAGCCATATCCGGCTATATATATGTTGGACATTCAATACTGTTTTTTGGACAGTATAATCTGCACACATACACATAATGACATATACTGTGATTTAATTGTATTCAAATGTTATTTTGCTCTTATTTTTTATATACAGTAGTACTTTATTTCACCTGTTGATTTTTCATACTTTCATAACTATAATTAGTCCAATCCACCTGATTGAATTGAAGAGGCGTATGATCATGATATACAGTACAACCCCCCTTCACAATTTGATTACTGATAGGAGTCCGCCTGTCTAAATTTGTTATTAAAGAGTTATCAATGCTATGAGGACATACAGAACATGACTGTCTGCGTCATATTGCTTAACTGTAACATGTTATAATAAAACATGATACATATGAATAACTTGTGTATAAACTATAGGTTTACCTCTTAGCTGCTTGTTGACCAGGTGAGAGTCGATTTGTTTCCTTGAAGCTCTCCATGGCCCTGGAGGGGTCCTCTGCTCTCATTCTAAAGTGTATTTGGAGGGAAAATTGACCATGTAATTTATCCTGGAATACAGTCACACCCTTTCAGCTATCTCTGCTGTTGACAAAGCGGTTATTGTGCGGTTGAGGTTTACCAGGTTCTCCACCAAGCAATCAACTGCCTCCCATCCAGGAACACCTCGTGAATCACTTCTGTTGTCCTGAAAAATGAGGAGCAACCAGTCACACATGCTGTTGTTAGTCAAATGATCTGAGGTGATGCGTCCAACAGAAGAGCTGCCCTCAGTAAGTACACTTCTGCCTCAACAGAGAGAAACAGTTCAGAGAAAATAGATAGTCAACTCATTGGTCAATAAGCATGCAACACAAAAATCCACATTGAGACTATTAACAATGAAACGGCTCGTATGTACACAGCATCTGAAAATCATTAACTCTTCCTGTCCAATGGAAATCATGCAATGGACAGATTACCTCAGATAATGATTCGGAAGAGGCACCATGGAGAAAAGCTTCTTATTGACTTGTCACTAATCCACACAACACTGCAGGATTTGATCCTTATCGGGTAATATGTCACGCCGCGTCCTGCTACGCGGTCCAATACCTCCATCTAGTGGCTACTTGACGCCAGTGGTCCTTCTCCTGACACACCAGTCTACAATCACCAATCACCATATTCCCTACTTCAGCCGGGGATCTCCTACCAGCCGGCGCCAGTTCGTCGTTACGTCTAACCAGTTAGTATCAGTTCCCCAGGACTGGTGCATATTTCCGGAATCCACCAGTGCCAAGCCAAGAGGCCCTTCCTGCCCGAAACTTGGCCCGGTCAGACCCCGAGGGCAGGCCCCCCCTTCCTGCCCTCGGGGTCTGACCGGGCCAAGTTTCGGTGCGGAGGTCCCAGTTAGGCCCTAGAATAAGGTATTCAAATTTCAGGGCGGTAGGACCTTCCTATCTCAAAAACTGTTTTTCCACCACATTCTGAACCATTAGGTCTTGCAGGCTACACTTCTGAGGGGCTTTGTCCAAATGACACTCCATTTGGGAAAACTTTTTTTCTCTAAGGGCTAGAACTCCAAATCTCGGATATGTCGTTCACGGGGCCCCGGGAAATCTGTGTAAACATTTTAGCATCCCTAGCTATCTCGAAAGGGTCGGCAAAGGGGCGTGACCTCCAACAGTACAGTAAATGTACATAAGACAGAGGTTAGTTTCTAGTCCCCATTTTTTGTGGGAAGGAGGTGTACATTTGTGGCTAAAGGTGTGTAGACACAGCTGGCCTGTGGCCACGTTTTTGAAGTCTGGGGTCAAAAGGAGCCGGCACCACGCCGCTTATGAGATAACAAAAAGTTAATGTGTGTTTCTCTCATAACTTTTTGTCATTATTAGAGAGAGGCCTGATTCTCAGATATGCATGTTGGATGGCTAGGGTGTAGGTCTGGGAAGAACTTCAGGCCAAAATCTTGCAAGCGAGCCGCTGGGTGAGTTGCAACGAGATGGAGCACTTGCTGAGTCATTTCCTGTAGTGCTGGAGCCACAGGTTGAAGCGTATGCGTCCCTTGAGACCCCCTTTGATATATAAGAGACCCTATACAGCTGACTTAAATGTTGTCGACTCAGTCACCTATTGCATCACTTCCTTTAGGGCTTCGGCCTCCTAATTGATCATTGTAGTAGGCTATAATTGAATGCCCTCTTTCATATATATATATGATACCTCCACCACTGGGACGTGGCAACAATTCTCCAAATCCATATGGGGAGGGGGGGGATGCTTGTGGACAGTAGGGGTTTACCCTAGACATAAATAGGAAGTAAAATCAGGAGAAGGAATGACCTCTAACAAATATTTATTTAATAAATTGTTTCAAATAACCCTCCCTCGTTAAATCAATGACCTTGGTGTTTTGCTTTCAAAAATTAGTTATAGAAGAAGTCTAAACTGCAGAAAATAAACACATCCAAGCTGCCTTTTAAGGATACCTTGGAATATCTGTCTATTTTTCAACCATTTTTCACCACCTAGTTTACGACAAAAACAACCCAATTGACGGCAGCTCCTTTGCCGCGTGGTTTTTATGGTACGAACACACCAGACGCGTATCTCGTGTAATTTTTACGCTCGTAACGCAGCTAAAATGTTGCTTGACCATTTTGTGTCAAAAATGGGCATACGCTCCTAACGCGCCTACGCTCCTACGCGCCTAGATGAGTCCATGTCCATGCAAGTGAACGGAGCGTTCCCTCTTCGTCATAACTATCAAACCAAACATCCTTCACATTCACCGAGCGAACATTACGAAAGTAAAATGCACATTTCTCGCTAAAAATGTTTCCATAAACGCATTTAATGGCGTAACTATGTTACTATTTCCACCCAGAATAAAGAAAGTTGTCGGCCGTGGCTGCGCTGGAGTCCGAGGTAGGAAACCCAAACGCCGCCGTGTTTGGGTGATAGAGTTTAGATCGGGTTAGATTAAATAATCTCGGATATAAATAACAATAATCGGGTTCAATAACTTCACATGGTGTGTCTGGTGTGTTTCCAGCATTCGTAGTGTTGATCAGCAGATATATAGTCCGCCAAGACGTTGAGGTTGCTTAGTAACCAGAGACTCTGTCCATGCAAGTGAACGGAGCGTTCCCTCTTCGTCATAACTATCAAACCAAACATCCTTCACATTCACCGAGCGAACATTATGAAAGTAAAATGCACATTTCTCGCTAGAAATGTTTCCATAAAAGCATTTAATTGCGTAACTATGTTACTATTTCCACACAGAATAAAGAAAGATGTCGGCCGTATGCTTCTGTCCAAGCTCACTACTCTCTGCCAGTGACGTCGGGTCAAGCTCAACGCTGATTGGGCAACGCGGCTAATCGTCATGCGTATGAGCGTAAAAAGTTAAATTTTTTTAACTCCTCGCGTACGCGCGTATATATACGCGCGTAAATATACGCGCCTCATACGCGGGTAAAATGTTGCTTTAGCGCATGTAACGTGTGTACGCGTCTCATACGCGCGTAAACCAATGGTTCCCTATGGAAAAATTGACGATTTTATGCGCGAGGTACACGTTTGGTGTGGCCGCACCTTTAGAGCCACGAGTATTAGAGGGGGCGGTCGATAGCAACCACCATAGCAACCATGACGGTCAAGTGACTGGATTCAGCCCCGTTGAAAAAAATAGAATACCTCCCTACACACTCAGTAGTAGATTAATGATATTTAAATTATTATGACCATGAAGTCTTTATTTGCATGGGTTTACATTTCGTTGTGTAGCATGGAAAAATCGGAGAAACACTCCCATTCAGAATGCATTGGTTTACACTTCGTTCTTTGGAGCACAGTTATTTTTATTTATTTATTTATTTTCCGTTTTTGAGGAGTTGAGGATTTTTCTGCAATAATCCAAAATCCAATGGAAAACCCGTTGGCTTTTTGTCAAGGGAACCGAGGGCGACGCTCACTTCCGGGTTTGCCAACATACGTCATCCCTCTCCACCACTCTATACTGTAAAAACACATGTTCAAGTTGAATGATAATGCATGAATTTATTCTTTATTCTGCCATAGTAACACGGTAAATAAATTGCAAAAATAGGCTGAGAACGAATTCGTATTTACGATATTGTAGCGACCCTGGGACAGTTAAATAGTTTGTGTTATGTGTTGCATTGTATTTCGTTGTCCGTTATGCCAGTTGTTCTATGTGCATGTATTGTAATGTTCTTCTTGTCAATCAGTGTGGGGGCGAATCATTAGGTCAGCTGGGGGAGGGCCTTGGAAGAACACGAGGGTGGGGGCCTGCACGTGAGTGAGACCGTGTTGGGGGTTGCCGGGGCAGTGTTGCCAGGTGTACAATAATTATCGTATTTGTACGATAATTTGGCCCTCTGTACGATGTACGATCAATAATCCCAAAAAAGGCCAAAAATACGATAATTTGACCATTCAGTGAATGTGTGGTTGTAATCGGTTGTAATCAGCCTGTCGCAACTGTCTGTCAGATTTTTTTTTGTGAACCCTGAAGGCATCTCTTTCCATGTGACAAATTTCAAGCCAATCGTGCTTTTCTAAATGTGAGCTTAGTAGTATATACTATATCCCCTATGGGTCAATTCCTATCTGCACTCACTTCCGGTTGGGGAGGGGGTGGGGGTGGAGGGGGCATCCCTATTCACAGGTGCCACTTCCTGTTTATGTTTTATGACGGGTCATAAACATAGTTTAAAAAGGGGGCAACGGCTGCTGTAGGGTCCCCGCATTCATCAAGTTGTCTGCAGTGTTCTTTTCATTCAACATGGACTGCTCATCAGAAGAAACCCGTAGATCAGATAGTGCTATTTGGTTGTATAGGGGCCCTCGTACCCCGTCACCATTGTCTTCTCCCGCCATGGACGACTCTGCGTCGAGCAATGAGGACATTGAAAACCAGATGCCTGATGGTATGTCCGACTTTAGTACGCCTGTGTCTAACTATGTCAATAGTTGTGGAGATGCGGTACTGCTTAAAGGCCTCTACATACCTCCGGATACGGACAGTTTCGTCCGGTCCCGGAGGTGTTTCGTCCGGAAATGGGTCCGTCGCCTCTGAGCTTACGAATCCAGAGTGCTCCGGGAGAACCGGAGCAATACCACCGGAAATCGAGGCGGCAGTATATGGTTAAAAGTCAGACCAATCGCGAATATAAACCAAACAAAGAAGAGAGAACGGGACATTTAAAAAAATGGCTAAAAATTTAGAGGAGAGGATCTGCGAGTTGGTGAGGGGGTATCCCCACCTGTTTGATTGTACCGTGCCAGGGCATCGCGACAAACAAAAATGTATTAACAGCTGGGAGGAAATAGCGCATGCCGTTGAACTGCCCGTGAAAAATGTTAAAATAAAATGGAATCTTGCAAGGGACAGATTTGTCCGAGCACATAATAAGGACCTGTCAAAGAAGAGTGGGGATGCTGCTGGGGGCCCAGAACATCCCATCTTCAAACAATTGGCGTGGCTGAAGGTGCACATCAGACACCGAAACACCTCGTCCAACTTTGATGTAAGTAGGCCTATCTTTTATGTCTGCTTTGTAAAATTATTAATATTGTTGAGTTGTTTGCTGTCGTTTCTACCTATTTACCGAGTCTATTGAAACACTTTTAATCAAACATACTTTAGAAATAAACTGTACAAGACTGAAAGCCAATCTTCTTTCACTAGTAATCTACATCTGTCCTCTGTCAAATACAGTTGGATCCACAATCCTTGCCATCTCACCAATGAAAATATTTTATAAACAAATAATGTTGTGTTGGAGTTTAGAGTTAATGATATATTTTTTACTTCTAATAGACTCAAGATCAAGCTGAGGAGGAGGAGGAGGAAGCGGAGGAGGTGGCGGCGGCGGCGGAGGTGGCCAGTTCACAGCCTGGATCGTCTTCAGCACCACCACCACCACCATCACCTCCACCACCAACTGATGTGGGAAGCCTCCCCCCTTCTCAGAGCTCTCACCCTGGAGCCACGAAGAGGAGGAGGAGAACTACAGAGGTGCCGGATCCTGTTGATGCAGCACTGCTGGAAACACTGCAGGAGTGGCGGTGTGAAGAACGGGAGAGTAAAAATGTGTTCAACAGTTTCACGGGCTACCTGAACACCGTTCTTCAGGACCTTCCAGCCTCAGATGGCAAAAAGCTGATGAAGGAGATCCAGCAGCTAATGCTGAATTATTTATAGGGGTGTACATTATTATTAGTTCTGTTCCAATAAACTTTTTTTTCATTCTATTATTCGACGGTTATTTAAAATGTTAAGTGCCTTTGACACTGTTGCACATTTAATTTTTATTTATTATTTGTTATGTTCCCAAATGTTCCATCTATATTGAAGACCCCTGAATTGTATTGTTTTTGTACTGTTATTTCAGTTAAGTGCCTTTGATACCGTTGCACTTTAGTGCTAAAAATAAATAAATTAGCACACTAATAACATTTGTTTGTTATTTATGTACGGTTATGCCCAGAGATTGTATATACAATGTATGGTTTAAAGAACAAATTTTATTCAAACAAAAAACAGACTGTCCCTGACAGTAACATATACATTAAATCAAACATCTTCATGCAGCGTGCCACGTCTGACCTGCCTGTCCTGCCAGTCAATCCTGCCTGGCTATGTCTGAAAGTACTCTTTGAAGAGTTCCCTGACAGCCATGCCATCCTGGGTGGCTCTTGCGGCTGTGATGCGTCGGGTGCGAATAAGGTTGGTGTCTCCCTGGACCACCTGTCGCCATTTTCCAGGTGCACCATCCCTGTCGACCATTCCTGGGGGTATGTAGCGGTTTTGTTCAGGCAGGGATTGGTCTCCTTTTGATAAAAAGTTGTGGAGAGCCACACAAGCCTTCGTGACATCCTCAGCTGTGTCAATGGAACACTCCATAGCCCTTCCCAGTATTCGCCACCTGGCAGCAAGGATGCCAAAGGCATTTTCAATGACCCGCCTTGCCCTTGAGTGCCGGTAATTGTACACCTTCTGGTCCTGAGACAGTTGTTGAGATCCTATTAACAGAACATTCTTATTAGAAAACCTTGGTCCTTCTTGAACCAATAATACAAATGCAGCAAGAGCTAAAGAGCATGCTATAGAGCCATATTAAGTCAGGCAATAAATGTATGCTTGCAAGTTCAAGGAGTTCTGTGAAATGAAATAGTCTAGGTGGGCTAAAGTTGTGGTTCTTATAATCAGAAGAGATGTTGCAACAATGGACAGAAGGTATTGCTGTGAGAGCCCTGAGGCTGTAGTTTAATAAAATAACTGATTCATTAGTTTTAATGTGTGTGGCAGTTTGGGTATACATTACACTAGTTAGCATGGAAACACATTTTATTGTTGTAGTGGTCTATATAAATTGATATATTTCATTTGATAGGCTATTCCATTCACTTACCTGGGTATGGGCGCATGATGTTGACCTTCTGGGGGAAGGCCTCATCCGCAACAAAAACAGGCGGTGTCAGCACATCTGTCCCAGGCCGAGGCGCGTGTGGCGGCAGAGGGAGTTGTCCCTGAATGAGCTGCGCTCCAAACTCCGTCCGAACAAAGACCCCAGCATCACTTTCCCTTCCGAAGGCTCCGATGTCGATGAAGGTGAAGCGGTAATTGGCATCACAGACAGCCATCAAAATAAAGCTAAAATAACCTTTATAGTTGAAAAAGGTACTGCCACTGTTGGCTGGCACATTGACGCGGACGTGCTTGCCATCAATTGCTCCAATACAATTGGGGTAATCCCACTTCGTCCAGAAGTCATCGCTGATAGCCCCCCATTGCGCGACTTGCGGAAACTGAACCTCTTCCTTCAGCCCAGCCCACAGAGCCTGACATACCTCCTTATAGATATTGCTGACCGTTACATTGCCCAATTTGTAGCTGGCTGCCAGGGCTTGCTGGCTGATCCCTGCTGCCAGAAAACGGAGTGTGACCGCCAGACGCTCAGCATCGCTCACGGGCACTCTGTGGGACGCAGCATGGTGTGTCCTCGGGGCTACCAGGCCGAGCAATCTATCAAAAGTAACGGCAGACATCCTAAAGTATTGGAAGTGCCTTTCGTCGTCTAGCTCTCTCATCGGCAAATCTAAAGAAACAAACTCGCCGTTAATGTGACGGTTCTCATTGAGCGGTCTCACATGCCACCGCCGCTTACACTTTTTGCGCCTTTGTCTGCGATTTCTGATGAGACAAAGTAACATCAACTCCTGTACAGATGGCATGTTTGAGACTGATAGATTTTGAGATTGTCGATGCCGGTATTTATTGACTGGACATCCTCTAGAGGGCAGTGACTGTCGTTTCACAAATTAACGTCATCGACAATCGCAAACATGACATCTGTAGAGATGATTTTGCTTTGTGTCATCCGAAAAAAAAGTGCAAAAAGTGTGCGGTGGCATGTGACACCCCTCACCAACCCGCAGATTATCTCCTCAAAATGTTGTAAAATGACCAGTTACAACTCATTGCCAAAGCAGGGGAACAATAACAATAAACAATAAAATAAAAATGTCAGGTATATAGTATAATATAAGTACAAAACGTCAAATACAATATATATATAAATATATAGATGGGTGGATGGATGGATAGATGGATAGATAGATAGATTATACTACTCTATCTATGTTCGCGATTGGTCTGAGTCTGACTTTTGACCATATACTGCCGCCTCGATTTCCGGTGGTATTGCTCCGGTTCTCCCGGAGCACTCTGGATTCGTAAGCTCAGAGGCGACGGACCCATTTCCGGACGAAACACCTCCGGGACCGGACGAAACTGTCCGTATCCGGAGGTATGTAGAGGCCTTAATGCTCCACTCAAAAGAACGAGGCCTGTTTTAGGCTTGAGAGACCGGAGTGCCGGGGATTCATTCACCCACGTTGGCGAATACGGCTTGGAGTATGTAATATCATGGGTCGATGGCTGTGTTATTTTGAATGTTAAAGATTGTGCTACAGAGTGGCGGTTGAACGTTCACGAATGGAATTTTTTCTTGGAGAAATTTTCCCCAATGCTAGACGGTGTCCGAGGTACATGGCATGCGGGAACCCATGTATTCCAATGGACCTTTCAGTATGAATCGAGGATTCATCGCATGGATGCAAACTATCATACGAAGAGACCACAGGAGTTCATTTTTTTCAGACGCTGTGTTGATACAGACGAGCTACCACAGTGCTATGATATGCATTGCATCGGTAGCTCTCCTCTACGCACCAGTGTTTTAGAAGCTGCTGATTATTTTGATAATGTCTTTTTCATGCAGTGGGCTGATTTGTCTGCACTACGTGGAATTTTTGCAGAGATTTATTCTATGGCTAAGACGAATGAAGAACCATGGAGCACAACTGATGATGAATGCTGAATGTGCCTGTTTGAGTCGTCTGGGTTTGATGAGGGGGTACATGGTGTGTTTGAGTATGTTTAGGGTTATGCTAGCATTAGAAAATGTCAGCAATGTATAAGAAGGTGGGGGTACATGCTAGTAGTATTAAGGGTGTTTTATTTTCCTTTTTAAATGTGTTTTTTGATAGGCTATACCTTATATTAATATGTGTGTGTGTTTTTTTTTTTTTTTTTTCATATTCTAATGGTATATTTTTGATACGCTATGCAGCACAGGTCAATGATGAACATGTGCAAAGTGGGGGTGTGGCTATGGAGACTGCTGATTTAAAGGCTGTACAACCCGGACCCCACTGGCTTCAAGAGTATGCCGTCTATCTGACCGGATTGAATCTGACCTTCCTACACATCGGAGAGGACAGTGAGCTGGAGGTGGACACTGCTATGAGAGATGACGGATGGCCTGTATCAATACAGATCCGTTTAAACCCTGCATCGCTGGCTGTTCTGCGATTTACCACGGGGCTCTGTGTGGTAGCCATCATCAGCCATCAGAAGCAAGCGGCCTGCTGGGGATGCCAGTGTGATTGCCCAAGTCAATGACGCCATTCATGCCTGCAGGGAGCGACACATCATCACTACGAATCCCACTACCATGACATTTGTGTTATCCTGGACAGACACCCCTTCCTGTTACTTTTAGAAACTGTTTTAAAGAAGACTACAGGGTTGACTGTGTCCCCCGGAAAAATCTATGGTGTGGTCGAATCTTATCTATGTGATTTAATATGCAATACCTATGATACCGAAAAACTGGATTTAATGACCACCGAAGGTGTGTCCGATGAACATCTGCTTCTGATACATGAAGCCATACAAATGTGGCATCCTACATTGTCATTAGGCAAACCAAAGCCTGTTGTCAGGTGGCGGTTATAATGGGGGTGTTGTTTTCTTATGCGTATGATGCGGATAGCAAGTATGTATCAGATAGACTATCCGTTTTGATGTATGCTGCCATAGAAAATGATACGTATGTCCAACATAATGCTTATATCAAATGCACGTATAAGGGTTGGAATGATCTGGTCATGAAATTCTTGTATGATAAACCTACTGATCAAATGTTAGCTGAAATATTTACCCATTTCCCCGATGATGACTGTTTTACCGTCGGACATGTCATGTGTATATGTGCTTTTGTATCGGATGTCTTGAAGTTGAATAATGCCTCAAACGCCGAGGGTATTAGAACTGCTAGAATGATGGCTTGTAAAATGGTGCAGAAAAATAAAACTGCCTGTAAACTTTATCTGAGAATTGTTTTGAGCGGACAGACATTTTAAATAAAAGGATGGATAACTCTGATCAGTGTTTCAGTATTCGTTTTTTTGTCACAGGCATACGACATGGATAAACGGCTGCATAAGACTTATTATGATCCCTCCGGACCAGGGGGTTACGGCGGCATCAATAAACTAAGAACGGCCCTCGAGCATAGTGAGGGTGCAGTACCTCCACTAAAATATATCAAGAAATGGCTGCTGAAGCAGGATCCCTACACCCTGCATGTACCTGCACCGATACATTTCCGCAGAAATAGAGTATTGGTTAGTGGGATAGATAGACAGTTCCAAGCTGATTTAGTGGATATGGCAGAGTATGCATCCGAAAATGATGGTGTGCATTTTCTGTTGACGTGCATCGATGTATTCTCAAAACATGCATGGGTTCGTTCGTTACCATCCAAGAGGGGTATCGACGTCGCTAAAGCTTTTGATGATATTCTTGGTGAAGGGCGTACCCCCGATAAACTGCAGACTGACGCTGGCAAAGAATTTTATAACAAGATCTTTCAACGTTTGATGGAGCGGTACAATGTCAAACATTTCTCTACATCTAACGAGACCAAGGCCAGTATAGTGGAACGCTTCAACAGGACTCTGAAAACCCGCATGTGGAGATATTTAACAGCTGCCAACTCCAAACGATATGTGGATAAACTACAGGATATGGTCCATGCTTATAACCATTCATATCATAGATCGATAAAAATGACCCCGGTCAGTGTTGATAAAGATAATGAGAAAACAGCGTTTAATACGCTATACAAAACCACTCAAGAGCCGATGGTGGTGTTTAGATACGATGTTGGTGACACGGTTAGAATTTCAAAAGTCAGAGCTACATTTCGAAAGGAGCAGACATTTACAGATGAATATTTTGTAACATCGCAGCGCATAGCAAGGTGTCCTCCAGTCTATAAGCTGCAAGACTATGCAGGTGCCCCTGTCCATGGAACATTTTATGAGCAAGAGCTACAAAAAGTTATAGTGTCTAAAAACAAGGTGTATAAAATAGAAAAGATTATAGATAGAAAAAGGGAGGGGTCTAAGAATCTGCTCTATGTCAAATGGCTGGGTTGGCCGGAGGCATTCAATTCATGGATAGCTGAAAAGACACTAGTCAATGCGTAAAGAGACATACAAGAGACATACAATCCATTATAACCAGAGTGTACGATGGATAAGGAGGTGTCTGGGGGTTTCTATGTGACTCTAGCGAGTAATGCATCGGCAGGGATCTACCCACAAAATAAGATATGGAATTTTAGAACTAAATTAGCAAAATCTATACACACCAAGCAGCCCTATGAAGTAGGCCTAATTGAAGCTCAGTACCCATGCAGCTGGCATAGTTTTCCTACCGAGGATGCTACGATGACCGTTCACGATGGTAAAACGGGTTATAGGACATCATGTCTATTAGTTGGTGGGCTTTATGAGAGTATCGGATCGTTATTACTACAAATCAACAAGACTTGTGCCAAACATGATCCTGGCGGTAGAGTTATACTAAATCATGAAGGTATTAGAAACCGCGTTTATGTAGAAGGAGATGATCACATATCTATCGTCTTTAGAGGAAAACTGGCTGCTATGCTGGGTTTCGATGCAGGGGTCAAGCTACCAGCCCATAAATCGTATGCAGCATACGCCCCCCATCCCACCGATATTCACGGCGTGTGTTACAACATGTTCATATATAGCGACATTGTCGACCATCAGCTGGTCGGAGATAGTTATGTCCCCCTGCTAAGGAGTATTAATATAACCGACACCAGCAGGAGACACTGCATTCACATGTTCGACAAGCCGCATTACGTACACGTAGCCCGAGACCCTCTTGGAGATATTGAAATCGATCTAAAGTCTGACCAGAATACAAATATAAAATTCACATATGGTAAAGTGATACTCAAGCTGCATTTTAGACCTGTAAAACAGTAGAATTCATAGTACCATCTATAGGGATGAGGGGGTATAGACCGCCTTACGATGAGAACAAATATGTTCAGTATTATTTAAACCAAGCAGGGAGTGGGCTACCTGGCTATGAGGGTAGCAGCACACAATATGGAGCTGGCATCGGAGGGATGTTCCGTAGCCTCTTTAGAATGGCTATTCCGTTATTTAGGCGAGGGGTTAGCATAGCAAAGCCTCATCTGAAGACTGCTGCTAAACATATTATAGGCGACGTTATGACCAACATAGCCCATGCTGCATCTACGCCCAAACAGCAGGGGGCAGGCATGAGGGTATATGCCCGAAGGGCAACAAAGTATCCTCCTATAGGTTGTGGGCGTACCCGTGCACCGGCACGACGTCGTAAACAGAATAAAAGATTGGCATCTATCAAAAAGAGATCCAAACCTAAAAGGAGCAGGAAGGTGGCAACCCGTCGTTTTAGAAGGGCAGCTAACGATATATTCATCTAGTATAGCAGGAGGGTTGAATAACAATGGCGTTGCTACATAACATGTCAGACGAATGCATTAAGAGCGAACTGGATCTCTTCTCCCTGACGATGACGCAGACTTCGATAGAAAAAAGTACATATATTGAAATAACCCCGCTATCGGCGCTAACAGATGGTGGACCCAGAGTTCTTTGTATCGGCCAGTAGCGAAGACTATATAGATCTAAACAACACGTATTTACACCTGAGGATCAAGATTACTAATCCTGATGGAACAGACTTGGCTCCGGCGGCACCCGTGGGACTGATTAACTATCCAGGATGCACGTTATTCTCCCAAGTAGATATTACTCTGGGTGATAGGCTTATCACCCAGTCGTCAAACACCTATCCGTACAGAGGCATAATAGAATGCCTGCTAAACTATGGAAACTGAACATTAGACACCCAATTTGGCTGTGGTCTATTCCAGAAAGACACACACGAACATATGGACGAGATTCTTCCTGGAGGCCTCAATCTAGGCTTAACGACAAGGAGTGAATATACGGGGCGAAGTCGTATAGTGGAGCTGATATCCCCTATACACGTCGATATGTTTTTTCAGGAGAAACTGTTGATTAACGGAGTTGATCTCCGCATGAGATTCTTTAGAGCAAAAAATGATTTCTGTCTCATGTCCGATGGTGCTGTGGAATACCGTGTCTCTATAGTGTCTGCAAATGTTTTCATTAAAAAGGTATCGGTAGCACCAGGCGTCAAGCTGGCACATGCCCGTGCGTTAAACCAAGCCAACGTTAAATACCCTGTTGATAGGGTATGTCTAAAGAATGTATCCATCGCTGCGGGCAGCCGTATATGCACACAGGATAATCTATTTCTAGGCCAAATACCCAAGATGGTTATTATAGGTTTTGTGAATAACGAAGCATTCACAGGGAGCTATGCCAGGAATCCTTTCAGATTCCAGCATTTCGGCATTGAGTTCTTATCCCTATATTGCGACGGTCAAGCATATCCCTCTAAACCCTTTCAGCCTGACTTTATAAATGGCCTCTATACACGAGAATATTTCCAGCTCATTCAGGCTACAGGTCGACAGCTCAAAGATAGAGAAATAGCCATTAATCATAAGGAATTCGGGGACGGGTATGCATTATTTTGTTTCAACCTTGAGGCAGATGAGGGCTGTGGACAACATGTATCGCTAGTCAGAACAGGGAATGTGAGGCTAGAGGCACGATTCAGAGCAGCATTGGCTACAACGGTCAATTTGATATGTTATGCAGTTCATGATTCTGTTATAGAAATATCAAATAGACGGCAGGTGCTGTTGGACTATTACTGAAAAAGGTGGTGCGATATGAATACTATAGAGCTAACAGCCGTGTGTCAGAAAATGGCACACAAGGCATATTTTCTTGGTGCGTTACCGTGTAATCACCTACCCCGGGAAATTCATCAGAGGCCGGCAATGATGGTGGTCAACACCGAACCTTCACATATGTCCGGTGCACATTGGCTAGCTATCTATATTACGGATGAGAGACAGGGTTACTTTTTCGACTCCTTCGGCAACCCTCCCTCATACTCTGAGTTTCCTGAGACCATACAGCGTTTTCTCGATCAGCACTGTATAGATGTTGATCATTCTACACAACAGGTCCAGGATCCGTCAAGTACAGCATGTGGGCATCATTGTGTTTTTTTCTTGTTTAATATGCAAAAAGGGGTATCCTATCAAAAGTTTTTGAAAATGTATGGGGATAATTTACCCCGTAATGATGAAAAGGTTTATGACTTTGTTAACCGTGTACAACCTAATGTCTGTAATGAACATGATATGATGTGTGTGCAGTCATGTGTATGCGGATGTAACATGTAACATGTGTTGTTGTTGTTGTTATGGTTGTTTTCTGTATTGATAATAAAAATACAATAATTTGATTACATTTTAGTCGTACTGTTTTCTTATATTTTTACGGATAACACATACATTTAGATACATAATTTAAAATGGTAACCACTCGGCCATATGCATTCCAGGGGAAGTAATAGATGACAATGGCTGCTTGCGTTTCCTCCTTTTATCAGATGAGACAGGGACGGAGGCCATCGCATTGGCGTCCGTAGTGACGGGACTATGCTTATACATGTCTACAGTTTGTCTGAGCTGTTTATTAGGGATAGCCGAAAGTGGTATATTATTACTGGCTAAAGATTTCAGAAATACATTCCATCCCTGTGGTCTGACGGATTGGACAACATGGTAAGGGGCGGTAACATTCTTTAACAAATCAAACATATGGGACCCCTTAATAGTTTCGCCTTGTAATATGATCTCCCCCTTGTCCGTCCATGAAACATTTTTAGATTTCTTTAAAGAGTCCAGGATATGTCTGGTATTGCGCTTGCTTCTGACGGGTATATGTTTCATTATATCCTTATAAATATGATCGCCGGTGCCATCATCGTCATAAACACTATGCTGTGCCGCCATAGGCGTATGAACTGGGTCCCCCTCAGCAAGTGACAGTTAATTCTCCATGCTCGCGCTGCCCTTGCTTTACCATGGATAGATAACGCTGCAGGACAGCACCGTACCTGGCCGCTTTTTCATATAGGTCTGTATCGGGAGTGTTCAACACCATCGCAATGGCCTTATCCAGCTCATTTTCAGCAGTCTGTCTAACAGAATCCCTGGGTTGGGTATGCTTTAAGGCATCAAGCTGATGTTGAGGAACTAGATACATCTTGTGCGTATGATCCATTATAATCACCCTCCTCTTGAGAACAGGCTTGTAAACAACGGTATGGCCACAGACAGCAGGGGTAGAAGAAATCCACCAGTCTGATTGATTAGTCTTTTCTTTCTAGATATTAGTACATTTTTATTGGCGAGTATTCAGAGGTCCTTCTTTCGTCTACGCAATTTCGTATGCTGGCGTGGAGTCAGAGGTATTTTGCCTTGTAAAATGTTCAAGGCTATTTCACACAGCGAGTTGATAAAGTCGGCTGTCCTGAGGATAACTTTACGTTGGGCCGGAGGGGCGCTATATAGTTGCTTAAGACGCTCACGATTTCTACTTATACGTGAGGACATGGTCTTTTGGGCTAATCACTTTGGCTCTCTGAGTGTATACAACATGCCGGTCTGACAATATATCTGTTCTAAGTCTCATGTTGTCTGGGGTCATGGCTTTAAAGTCTACAAGCAGATAGCCGTAAGGCATGTCGATCGCATCGTTAAAGGCTTCTAGAAAATATTTTGTCTTGCATGGAAACATCTGTTTGGCTATCAAAATAATCTGATATTTGTCACGAGGGTTCTTAAACAAAACCATGTAATTGGTATTTAGACTAATTGTACGGCTGGTTTTACCCTGCATAAATAAATTCTGGACCAGATACATACAACTGAGATTACGATGGTGTACATATTTGGTAAAAACGTACTGAACCTCTATATTATTGCATGCATCGTTCATCAAGTCGTCAATAATGAGCAGATTTCTAGTATGGACTGGTAAGATTTCATCATCACATAGAGATTTGGGGATCCCTTCTACAAAGTGAATGTTCCTTATTTTAAGCAAATCATCATATATGGGCTGCCAGCATGAATAAACATATACTATATTCTCAATCTTTTCTGAGAATAACGATCCATATTTTCAATGATTGTTTTGACAAAGTAGGTTTTGCCGCTGTTTGAAGGTCCCGATACTACCATGCTGAACGGGTGTTGAAGTCTAGGGTCGAACGTAGTGTGTACAACAGCCATCTCTGCGGTCTGTGTGCATCCCCTCTGATGGACGGATGTATTGTGACCATAGAACCGTGAAACATTTGACAGTTAACATTCTTTATTAACACCGACATGATTATTAGCACAGTCATTCATCATTAATACATGATGCATAAAAAAGTATATACAGATACAATATGAATACCCCCCAAAATACAGAAATGATTAAAATAAAAAAGATGAATGAAGAGAACATGGATCATTTGAAAACAATAAAAAAAAAAAAAAAGTTAATAGCATGATTATAGTATAGTATGATTTGATTTTCTCAACACAATATGCATACCCCCTCAAAAATATAAAATGAATAAAAACATGGAGCATTTGAAAACGACATGTAAAAAGAAGAAGAAGAAAAAAACATGGATCATGTGAAAAAGTGAAAAACAATAAACAAAATGGTTAATAACCGTAAGGAAGCGTGGTGTAGTCGGGGAAGACCCTGCGTTTGTTGTAAACCACCCTAAGCCGTTTAACTACAGTAGCGTTTTTAAGCAGAAACCTAGTCTTATCTCGCTGGATGGTATCTACTGTGGTGGTGATGTCGAGGGTTTGAGGCCGATGGTTGACAAAATCATCCAATAGACATTTCAGGGTCTGCTGGGTGACCACTTTAGCATTTGCTGCATTTAAAGTCACCCCTTTGCTTTTGACGTCAGACTTGTGGTGACGGGTGTGGTATGCATAGCTTTTAGGACCTGTTGAGACATATTCGCTAATGTAATCCTCCTGTTCGGTACCATACAGATCACCATCATTTATCTCGTCGGTCAAGTCACCCAGATAAGAGCCTAAAGGGTGTACCCAATCACCCTCCTTAGAAACAAAAATTATGCTGTCTGTGTCACAATAGAGGACACGTTCCTGTAGTTTGTCTAGAAGATCGTAGAGCATGAGCCTGGCATGGGCGGTAGTCACAGCCCCCACAATCACGTTGACATCCCGCGCCCTTGCGAGACGTGCATCTACGTGTTTCCATTGTACAAGGGCAACATCATCAGAGATAAAGCAAAAGTGACTAATGTGATAGCTATCGCTAAACATGAGCTGAGTGAACCTTTCAGGTTCAGAAATTAGCTCACAAGTGGGTAAGTCTGGGCGTAGTGAAAAGCGACCCCACAGACTGTTTAGAATCAACTTGTTGCAATTACGCATGGCCTTATTCACACACATGTTGTCGTGATCCAGCTGTATGCCTTCCTTTGCCAGGTAGTTTTGCACATACACCTGCTGTTTCTCCGCAGTATCCACTGTGCTGGGGTATCCTGAAGCCTCCTGTTTACGCTTGAGAAACGTTTTGACATACCCTTTAAACAGAGTCTTTGACAGTTTGGGGTAGTGCCACACCTCATGCATCTGGATTAACACGTAGCCCATTTCAACTGCTTTTTGTAGCTCAAAAGTCACCCAGGTGCCTGTCAGAGCCCGTTCATCGTTGCAGTGATGACACGCGTCTGTCTGATTGAGCTCAGTGGCACATGTGCCACAGAGGGGGAACATCAGCTTCCCATGGCACCTGTAAGGGAGCACAGGATGGTAAAGACCTCTGGGGGGCAACACAGTGCATTTGATGATGCCGAAATACCCATCCAAAGGACCAAAATCCCTGAAAATGATCTGGGGGTGCCCTACAGGATAAGGACAGCGAGCCTGTACTGTGGGGTAGAGAGAGGTAAAGTCATAGTAGCGTATTTTCTCACCGGGCTCGGCCTTGTGATACATTTTGATGGCATTGGTGCGACCCCCATAGAGAGAGTCGCGAGGATCAAGGTTGTATCTTCAGAGTAGCCAAGAATGCCTGCACTGCAGCATTGGTCTTTTTCAGACGGTGCCACTCACACTCCCACATGACCACGACTCTTAAACCATGATCTCTTTTGAGAGCCTTGACTTTGAGGTGAAACTGCACCCACAATTCGCCATAGGTCTTCTTGAGGACAGGGTTCTGGTGACCTGCATTGTAGCACTGTTCACACCCATGATAAAAGCATCCTGCAAATTCATAGGCTGTGTTTATAGACGGTGCATGTCCGTCTAGGAAGAATGGGTCATATTTAGCCTCTCCATGGTTGAGAGCATGCCGAATCTCCAGGTTATTGGAGTGGGATAGATATTCAAGCCACTGGATGGATGCACATGAGCACGACTTTTGCTTTTTCCAATAGACCCCCTCGTAGGTCAATGCCAGGACGTTTTTCTTCAAGAACGACTTTTTGAAGGTGGCCATGCACGCCGAAGCCAGAGTGGCATAGGCCAAGGGGTCTATAGTGGCACACTCTATGAAATTTTCCCTGTAGATCCCACACGCCGTGTACAGGATCCTCACATCGTTGACACAGTAGCGACGCAGCTGTTTCTGAAAGTCAAATTTTTTGTGTCGTACAGATCTGTACCAAATAGCGAAATCTGTCTTTTGATCGCTAGTCATGGAATCATAACCGTAATATGAGATCTCAGGGTAGGCACCGACATAAGACTCGTTGGCCCGTGTGTTGAATTTATGAGGAAAATTACCTTTTGCCATATCGTCAAAATCCAACGCCGCCGGTGCATTAGCCAATCGCATGGGCAAAAAGCTAAATGAGTCGACCCATCTCTGATGGTAGGCGTCATCACGCATCAAAATGACTCTGCTACCCTTCATGACTAAAATGGGTTTAATACCCTGCTTGGTCATGTAATCCAGGACGATATAGTTATCAAAGCCCGACACATTGTGTGCAACAAATGTATACAACGAATACTCCCCTGTTCTGTAGCGTTTCACAAACTCTCTTACACAATCTAGACCGGTAGCATACCATTCCACGCCTTCAGACGTCATAGCAGCCACACAGTTTGCTTCGTGACGACCATCATGCATGCGCGTTTCGAAATCATAGTATATGTATTTATTAGGCGGAGCGTCGTCATCAGAGTCATCCGATGGACCCCTGCGTTTCTTTTTCTTTTTCTTTTTGTACGGCTGGATATAGCAATCATGTATTCCATCCTCGGGCCTCGGCTCCCCACAGTTACGACACTTTGCCTCGCTGCATACATGACCATTATCGTCACCCTCCTCCTCCCCCTCCCCCTCCCCCTCTTCTTCTTCTTCTTCGGTATGTTATACTGTCTACAACAACGATCGCAGTATTTGAGCTTTTCACAAGGTATCATGTCATGTTTGGCAGAATGCTTCTTGTGTGTGTTGTAGCAGATCTGCGAGCGGCATATACGACTGCAGTCCTTGCACTTTATCGTACGACCTGCTAGTCTATCGCACACTGTCAGACACACATTGCAATGGATCGGGCATTTTTGGAATAGAATTCCCTCATGGGCCTTGTAACAATATTCACACACATATCCCGTACCAAAGAATGCCGTTCTGTTCTCTATGCAATGATAATGGTTATCATGGAGGTACAACCATACTGTTTTAGGATGTTGGGCCGTATGTGTCTGGAACATCTCCAGCTTCTTGAATGCATCATTATGATGAAATATCAGGATTTTAACATCTAGATGTCTCTCAAATTTGGAAACATCCGAGAAACCCACAGAGTGATCTGGGCCAAACCCCAGATCACTGTGTAATTTGCGAGCCGCCTCCAAATTAGTCTCTTCGGACGCTGTGTCACCCCCGGTTACCCCCTCATGCAGAAAATGTGTCATGCATAGTGAGAAACACAAATTGTCATGAGTATTACTCGGTGTGTAGAGACTTAGCTTCTTCTTGTATATGATTTCATCATAGGGAATGTTTTTTAACTTCAAACGTACCCCACCCCGTTTGTTGTGGACCCCTGTACCCCTGTACATCAGAGGCCAATGAAGGGCCTCTCAGCACCACGTTTAAGACACTACCATCGGCTGCACTTTGCGAGCAGCTTGTTATGACACCCGACAGCCTCTCCCTGATCAAATCAGGGACCTCCTGTAAATTTGCAAGGGATATACTTCTCAGATCAATGGGCTGTCTAACCTCAAAGCCGTTAAAATGGGGAAATAATCTAGTATGCAACTCGTCATTATCTTTCCCCGTTACAGCAGGCACAGGTGTACCATCATAAGCAGCACTACCACCAACACCTCCATCCCCCACACCACCACCGTCACCACAGCCATCATCATCAACAGCACCACCATCACCGTCACCACATCCATCACCCTCAACATCATCACCAACACCTCCACCCCCCACACTGCCACCACCTCCACCCCCCACACCGCCACCACCCCCCACGCCACCACCACCACCACCACCGACCTGTATATTTGACTCTATAGGGACCCCTGCCACAGCCGGGGGGGGTCCTGAAAACCCTCGCCAATCCCTTCATCACGTTGCGACCCATGCAATACATCGATCTGCGCTGATATGTATAGACTCTCTTGTGCACTATCCAACCACCCCCCAACAGCGTTAAGTACATCTCGTGTGTTTCCCCCCGCATACAACACACCCCTTGTGTCTAAATCTCCTGGCGCCTCTAGCCCCACCATGTCATCTAGACCTGGCTCGTTCGAAACATTTATCTGTGCTGCCTGATATAGAGCATTAGCCATGCTATGGCCCCATGCATCAGCTGCAATTAACACACGCCTAGTTCTATCTATGCCAACACATATTTCCCGCATGTCTAAACAACCTTCTGCATAAATCCCCCCACCCCCCACATGTCCTACGGCCGACAAATGAGACGTATCGCCGGTTGCGTCATACCTCATTGCCATCTCTTCAAGTTCTAAATCCATAATGCTACCCCCACTATCAGATCCACGCCGTCTCTTGGGATTACCGTCTATAGATTTGAATTTCCTTTTTCTAGGGCTAATGGCGTTATGCATAGTGTACAGCTATAGTTTTTTATGCCGATAGATAGAAAAAAAAAAACGTTAATTAGTCAGGTATTAAAAGAAAAAAAAAGTTTTATTACATGCAGTTTAAAACAAAAAATACCCTCTCCACGAAATAAAAAAAAAAACATTAAAAAAACAAAAACACAATTCAAATAATAGCATTCATCGTAAGCTTTGCTAGTGTGTCATTCATCACAGACATCTCGGTACTCATTGCCCGATAGGCATTGACGTTAGCTTCGCTAGCAGATTGCATTAACCAGAATTTTCGAGCGGTTTTAGCAGCTCTTAACCCCTCTTGCACGTTAATTCTCTCTATGCCCTGCGTGTTGACACGCACAGCTGCCTCGGCATCCAAATGCTTACACTGAAGGGCAACGATAGCACGACCATTACGCGTCTCAGTGTTTGGGGATTCACCAGTCATACGATCACGCGCAATCTCGGCCCTGATAGCTATGAAGGACTGCTTCGTCTGCTCTTCGAGATCCTTATATCTACTGTCACCACGTTTACCAGCCAACACACCCAGTTTACATCCACCGACGCAGTTAACACGGCTAATTTATCAGCAAATTCTTTACGCCAGTTAGCACATCGCACCCCTGCATGGTGTTCATCAACACCATGCGTTCGCTACCTCATGAGCGATGGGACTCACGATGCACGGGGGGTCGCGGATAGGGTCTTGAATGGCGTGTAGGGATCCAGATGCAGGATCTGCAGGCTGGTGGTGTTGTACAGGCTCTGCACTGGTGGTAGCCCCTAAGGATGTAGCAGGAGAGTCGATCCACTGAGCTGGAGTGAAGTCGATATGATCCAGCATCGATGAAGTCCAGGACGAGAGATCGTCAAGACCAGCCAAATCATCGGCGGTCAACACTGGTAGTGGCACACACTGGGGATCTCCATGGGCTGTTTGTAATAGAAAAAAGAAAAGAAATCAGTATCAATCCCATCATGATCATTACACTCTATAGAATATATACATACTTTTTTTTTTCATTTAATTTCCTACCGTGTTGTATAGTCCCATCCGGTTGCACTGTGACGGTCTCTGTAGGCGACGCCGACACATGCACCTCCACGTCCCCGATCACTTGGTGTTTGGAATCAGACCATACAGCTCCATGTTGCGCGATTTGCGGGTTTATGACTGCCTGGATAACCTGGTTAAAATTCTCCGGAGCTAAACCACTATGTGCGGCGTCCTTGCGAGCCTTTTTATAAGGAATTTGTAGCTGTTCCTATGGCCAGCGGTGAGCAGGGTATAGCCCCGCCTATTCCCGCCGGCTTTTTCAAATTCTTCTTGGATAGTCGACTTGGCCCGGGGGTTCGCTGATTGACATTGGCTGCGATAGGTACTAAACGTGGATCAAAAAGCAAAATACAAAAGTATTCAGGGGTTAGGTTTGGTTGTTTTAGATGTTAAATTAATAGATAATTTATTTTGGTAATACACCTATAGATATACTAATGGCGGACGTATTAACAACTTACCAAAACTACCGCTTGTCAACACATTAGTCTGGTCGGCTAGAATCGGTCTTTGAATGTTGAGCCGAATATCATGCAAACCTGTTACACATTGGGAAAACACAAATTTAATAGTTGTTCTACATGTATATACCATAACAACTAGTAATAATAATGATAGAGAGAGTGTTATGGAACTATATATATTACACACTACTATAAAAACAAACAAACATACTTCCACGTGGACCCAGCTGCTGTTTCACGCTCTCACCGCCGGCACCGCGAATCGCTGTGAAGTAATCGCTGCTTCGGTCAGATATAAACAGCTGATTCACATAGCCATAGTCATAATATAATCATAATACACACATGTGAATACTTACAGTCAGTCGGCATAGTAGTGCAGGACGGATCAATGTTTTTTTCTTCCAACTGCTACGACGCGTTTACTATCTTAGAATAGCGTGTCTAACGTCCGGGGTCAGAGGCTGTACTCTGCCGTATCAATGGGCCCCGTATATTTATGCATGATAGCAGCCCCTCTGTAGACATTCGCACCTAAGACCCTGCGTCATAGACTCCTGACCAATAGGTACTGGACACACACATACGTAGGTCCCGCTGGCCTACGCCCACTCATCGCATCATAGACAGACAATATGCTATTGAAAAGTAAAGTTAATACAAATACACTATATTAGATGAAAATCACTAGAATATCTGTAAATAGTATCATGATATCGCATATTATATTGTCAAATTTGAACCACAGTCCGTATCTTCACTATGATAGTTCTACCATAGGTGGAACCCTCCTTTTAACCCTAATATAAATATACCTATAAATATTTATATATATCTATCATATGCCATATACGGATGATTACGAGCATGTTATCGGTACCCCCAGCACTATATATAAATGTATCTGCCGGTTTCGTAAAATAGTAGGGTACACTGTAAAAAATAGTTGTGCCCATTAGTCATGATAACTTCAAATTCATTGTCAGTATGACTACAAATTATTGAAACAGTTGGGATAACTCAGAATTTTGTGTTTATGTCTTCTCAACTAGTGAAAAGTTTTCAAACTAAGAAACATGATTCAATTGAAATTAAGAATGTCAGTCAAAAGGATGTACGGATAATCGCTTCTGTCATTGGCTGCCTACGTCAGCCAATGACAGTCCAAAAAAAACGTTGACAGGCAAAAAACCTTTCTGCTGCCGCTCATTTTCAACATATCGAAGTCGGTTCGGTAGTTTGGATTACCCTGCTAGAATCAGAGATCTCTAAAATAGATAGTTTATTTGAAAATAAAAGAGAGAAAACTATTTTTTAAAGCCTTTTCTGGATATCTCTGATATAGTGAAACTTCAGTGTAACTGCGTGTCCCCGCCACTCTATCTCCAGCGCTGCGCGAGGCCGAGCTGATGGCCGAGCAGTGCACCGGGCAGATGAGCTCAATGTGACGGAGAAACCCACAGCCGGAGAAACCCACAACCAACAGAGACACTCTCCTTTCTCCTCAGGAAGAAACTGGTGCCTGCTCCACAGTTTGTCATCACGGTGGGTTGAGTTAATTAAATGTGTTTTGCCTTGTCTTTTGCTAACTTGGTAAGTTAGCTACTGCTAACTTAGCCGTAGCTAACGTAGCTCGTGGTAACAGCTAGCTAGTTTCAGCCCAGCTCGGATGGATAGGTTTTTCAGGGGTATGTCATGATGACCATGAGACTCTAGGTCTCACGTCCAATTTCTCACAAAATTAGTAAGTAGTTAATAAAAAACTAAAACACATTCATAACTGACAATGTCTCGGCGCGAAAAAGAGGGGTCATCCCTATGTTCCCCGGGCCCTATTTTCCCGGTTTTCCCAAAAAGGATCCTATGTTCCCCTGTAGCCATACATACCGGGGAGCATAGGACCCTTTTTGGGAAAAGCGGGGAACATAGGACCCTTTTCTGGGAAAAGGTTCTCCGACGTCTCTCCCTCTTCCACAAAAGGTGAAGACATGCAATGGTAGTTATCTCGGCCGGAATTTGGCAGTAATGGTGGAAAAAGTAACAGCCCGGGGAACATAGAACCCTTTTTTTAAAAAAGGGTCCTATGTTCCCCAGTCTCATACAAAGAGGGGAACATAGACACGCTCCCGAAGGAGCCACGCATGCGCACAGACAGAGCGGCGCACAGCGCTTTCTCTACTGTGCTGTTACTTTATTCAGAGAAAAGAGAAATATTAAATTAAATTAAATTGTATTTGTGTAGCCCTTAATCACCTGTTTCTGATAAATCGCTGTCTAATCAATACTTCATTCACTGCCTCTTCCGTGGTCATTACAATATTATGAATAGACTGCAGTCGAGTTCTCCGACGTCTCCCCCTCATGGCCTGCCCATAACAGGTTCGAATATTAAGGGCTGCCTAATGTTCGTTCGAATTTTGATTTATTTTTTGATATTTGAATTATATTCGAATAACGAAGTTCGGAGTCAAAGCCCAACACAGGAGTGACAGTGAGTTACTGTACTTGAGAGGACGCTTGTGTCTCTGTCACACTGAAACTTTCTCATGATTGGAAAGAAACATTAAGTTCTATTGAAGTAGTAGCCTTAAAAATTGAAAACAATTACCCTACTCTAATTTCAGTGTGATGAGGATTGTAATGGAATGTTGACACACACAAACTGTAATTTCACCATATTAATTTGCATTGTTGCCCGTATTAACTGTTTGTAAATTGATTGTGTTGCAATTGTAGGGTGTATTGTAACTCTTGCCATTATACTGACATGACATTTTATCTTTTAGGTCCTGGTCTGATATGCTCTATTTCGCCTCCTCTTGATCAATGAGATGGATATGTAAGTTTTGCACGTACGTCACAAGAAATCGTTGAAGAATCCTTGAACACTACAGATCCAGTCATGGTCACTATGGAAGAAGACTAGCTCTCCCCTGCATTTACAGCGATTGTGTGTGCTATTTCCCATCACAAAAGGCAAACACATGTGAGGCAACATGGATTTAGTAGCAGTGAACCGGTGAACTTCAGAATTAGATGCCATTTATGTGACTTTGAAGAACCTGCAGACGTTAAACTATACTTTCGTCATCTTGGAACACATTTGAGAAATAAGGAAACTGTAATTTGCCCTTTTAATAGTTGTGCTTTTAAATCAAGCGTTAACTCCAGTTTTCCATCACACAAAAGTCGATATCACAACTCCAACTCTTTGCAAGATTTCAAGGCAGAGCTTCTTCTTGGCCCACCAACAGAACACGCTGAAGATAACACTCACTTGGCAGATGAAAATTGTGTTGACGTCCAGTCAGATGATAACGAATATTCTGACAATGAACGTGGCAATGACATAGGTGAAAAAATTAAGGGAAGACTTGCATCTTTGCTTCTGCGCATGCAAGCAATCTTGCATGTATCCAAGTCTGCTACACAGGAAATAATTAATGAACTTGATGAAATTGGTGTTTTAGCTGGTGAACTTTCAAAAAACACTGTTGAAGCAGTTCTTGAAGAGCATAACTTAACTATAGATGATGCCACACTGAAGTTAGTGACTGAGACCCTCCAGAAAACCAACCCTCTTAGCTGTCTTTCAGAAAGTGGTCCTCTGAGAACTGAATACAAAAGGCAGGCCTTTTACAAGGAACATTTTGATGTAATTGAGCCAATTGAATATGTTTTAGATGGTTTGCACAAGAAAACGTTTGTATATGTTCCCATTTCAACCCTGTTACCAAAATTATTGAACAGGGGTGATGTAATTGACAAAATCCTTGAACAGTCAAATGTAACATCTCAGTCTGGCCAGTACAACTCATTTCGTGATGGGCTATACTTCAAAGAGAATACACTGCTTCTAGGGGAAGATGTATGTATTTCTCTAGGATTGTATATTGATGAATTTGAAGTATGCAACCCTTTGGGAACTTCAAGGAAGAAACATAAAGTTACTGCAATTTATTGGGTATTTGCAGATTTGCCTGTCAAATACAGATCAGCCCTATCCAATATATACCTTGCAGTACTGTGCAATAGTAATGATGTGAAGACTTTTGGTTATGGACCAATTTTTGAACCACTTCTTAGAGATCTTTTTGTACTTGAAAACCAGGGATTTTACATTGATAGGTTGGGTACTTGTATAAAAGGCACAGTCCTGTATGTGTCATCAGACAATTTAGGAGCTCATTCTTTGGCTGGGTTTCAAGAGTCATTTCGTGTTAATACATTTTGTAGATTCTGCTTAGCTAGCTATGATGCCATTCAGACTGTTTCTGTAAGGGATGGTTTGTTTCCACTGAGAACAAAAATATTGCACACTGAAGCTGTTCAAACAGTGAAAGAGAATGAGGGTCTTGTTGTTGATGGAGTGAAAAGGGATTGTGTTCTGAACAAACTAAACTACTTTCACTGTGTAACAGGTTTTCCACCAGACTTCTTGCATGACTTATTTGAAGGAATAGTACCTGTGGAGTTGTGTTTGTGTTTAAAGACATTGATTGCCAAGAAGTACTTTACCTTAGAAGAACTGAATACTGCCATTCAGCATTTTCCGTATACATTCTCCGATAAGGCAAATAGGCCACAGGCAATTCCCAAGGCCTTTAGATTAAGAGGAACTGTTGGTGGGAATGGCCATGAAAATTGGGCACTTTTGAGGCTGCTACCCTTGCTTATTGGCAATAAAATACCAGAGAATGACACAACTTGGGGTATCATCTTAGATATTAAAGACATTGTGGAAATTCTAGCATCCCCCATATTCACAGAGGAAAATCTGTTTTATCTTGAAGCCAGAATCTGTGAACACCGCCAACTCCTACAGGAGGTTTTTCCTGAGTTTAAGCTTAAACCAAAACATCATTTTTTAGAGCATTATCCCCATCTGATTCGTTGTTTTGGGCCTTTGCTTGACTTTTGGACAATTAGATTTGAGGCCAAGCATAGCTTTTTTAAGAAAGTTGTTCGAGATGTTAATAACTTAAAAAATATGCTGCTAACCTTAGCCTCCAGGCATCAGCTCATGTTGGCATATTACATGGGCATGCCTAACCTGTTCAAACCAGCACTGGAATTGAGGAAAATATCAACCGTCTCTCCTGACATTTTGGACCCCTCTGTCAAAGACACTATCAAGAGGAAATTCAGAAATGTGACTGCTGTTTCTCTTGCAAAAACTGCCTTCTTACATGGAACTCAGTACACACAAGGAATGTTTTTATCAACTGGAAGCACAAGTGGACTTCCGGATTTTGGGAAAATTCTGAATGTGTTAATTGTTGAAGATAAGCCCTGTTTTGTTGTGGAACCATACACAGCTTGGTACACTGAGCACTTGAGATGTTATGAGGTTTGCAAAAATCCCTCTGCAAAACTTGTTGTTCAACCAGAGGAGCACAATCACTACTTCCCCCTGTCAGGATATATGGTTCAAGACAGACTTCTGATTTCTCCTAAAGCCTTTCTGCTGCATTGAGGTGCGTCAAGTGTGAGTGCGCCCTTAAATCAGCACTTTTCTTACACACCTAAACAAAACAGAAACATAATAACCTTTTTACAAACTGTACGACTCCAGGATTGGATTGCATTGTCCACCCCCCTGTATCTTGCTTCAATTAAGTCTTGCCATTTATTTTTCATGTTTTGTCATTCTCAGCTTCACAGCAGAGCACTGAAGATCTGCCATTGTGGTTAGTTGTCCAGCTGGGGGAGCTTGAAGATAACTTCCTGTTGGCTTGAATGAAGTGAGATCCACTTCTGTACCCTAAAACACTTTGGTATTGCACCACAACAGGTATTTATAAGTAATTCAAATGCTGTATCTTAAATCTCAAATGCGGCAACTATTGAAATGAATACTTATTTTATTATTCCAGTGTGTAACATGCTGCTGCGTATCATTCTCAGTAAAGATGACATTCGGAAGATCCAGATTGAGAGTTTGCCAGAGACTCTTGATGAGTTTTATTCATTCTTAGAAAGTAAGCTTGGGTTGGAAGGTGACTTTGTGGTCCAATATGAAGACAGAGAGTTTGACAATGAGCTCTGCAACCTGATGAGCTTGTCTGATCTTCCTGAGGGGAAGGCAACACTGAAGATAACTGTCAAGCAGGCCAGTGAGTCATTTCACACTGATTCAACATTGGATACGGCAAGTTTGTCTTCATCCGCTTCTTCTTTGTCTTCACCGGCTTCCGAGGGCATCTCCCCCCGCCATCGGCCGTGGCCTGATGCATTTGAGATTCCTAGATTTTGTTATGATGTTGAGTTGCAGCTTAAAAGGGGTAATGAAGCCTACCAAGAGAATGGAACCTTGCTTAATATAAGAAAAGACACTAAATCTGAGATACTTGACAAATTAGCAGAAGCAATGTACTCATACACTGCCTACCCATCACGAGAAGAATATGACATTGTTGCGCAAAGTCTCATCAAAAAAACATCCTTGCCTGAGGGAGCCTGGGTCTGCCAAGGGTTGGTACTGCTGGAAATTCAGCTTAAAATTCAAAATGGGAAACTACAGGAACAAGCTTCGTGCGGCAGGATGCTCTGAACTTCAGGTAAATCGCCGCTCCTCAGGACCAAAACAGAAGACCAAGAAAGCTAAAAAAGCTGAAGTCAATTTTCTTCCTGACTTCCCTGAAGGACGAACCCAAAATGTTCTGGAAGAAGAGAGATTAGCCATTATTGAAGAGATGAAGAAGAAGAAAGCTGATATGAAGAAAGTCAACGAATTCATGGTCAGCACCTTCTCCCTGCGACAAAAGCAAATTGTAGAAGAGCCACCTGTGGCAGAGGTGAAGACCAAGTGGCCAGCTTTGTTCACAGAGCAACAGGTAAGACAACATTATAAACATAAATAAGTTGTTTAAAGAATTATTACAAAAATTATGTAGAAAAAAAATATTAATTCCCACTTAATAGGAAGAAAAAAGTTAAGCCATTTGCTCTTGCGAAGGAGAACTGCAGTCTGGGAGATGAGCTACACAAAATACCATTATTTCCTAAGGCTGTGGGGAGGTTTACCTTTCTGTATGTATCGAGCTGAAAAAAGTTTTGTCTTCTGCTTTTATTTCTATTTTTTCCAATAGATCAAAGCTGAATTCACTCGAATCACTTCAGCTGACTTGAGAGGGTCCTTCTTTTCCGGGCTGGGACAGCATTTGCCACGAATACTTCAGCTCTACAGGGCCAGCAGCTTTCCAGAGCTGAAAAAGGTCCTAAGCATGCTTGAGGAGGATGTAAGTATATTTACTCAGGGATGCAAAAATGTATCAGTCAAAGATACTTTTGATCAATACTCACTCTAAAGTTTAATAACATTGATTTATAATTTGGTTGATGCCGCAGGTGATATCATTACACTAGAAATCCCAGCCTGTAAGATGTAAAAAAAAAATCTCAGCATGTATGAAGAACATATAGGATTGTATATTTTCAACTTATACAACTACTAATGCTAACACATAGTAGCATTGTTATCAGCAGCAACCTCACTAACTCACACATACTTATACTCTTACTGTTCGTTGATTGTTATTGAAGTGAGGTGTCCTCATGGCTACATCTACTTGACTTCCAACCAAAGAAAAGAGGATGTCATTCTGAGGGGCCTGCCGTATTTCCTCCGTGAAGATCCTTCAAAGTTCATCAGGACTGCAGAGGTAAGCTTTGTTATTGTTACTGAATGAATTGATGAAACTGTTGCTGGCTGTAAATGTTTTAATGCCTGTGGAAAACTGTCCCCGTTTTATTCACCCAATCTTTTTGGTTACAATATATGGCATGCCGTTTAGGAAATTTACTTTGAATATATTGAATGAATGTTTGAATATATTGAATGAAAACGGACTCACTGGTGCCATCTTTCGTATGGGCCTATCTGCTTCTACCTGAAGTGTTATTTCAACCAACATCTCCTTCAAGAATGATGCATAATGTTCTTTCAGCAATGTTTTGTTGAACATGATTACTCATAAGAGGGTCTCCTGGCTGGGGGCTTTGTAGCGGTGGTTGAGGCAGGTCAGTAGTCTGATGGCGTGCGGGTAGAAGCTGTCTCTGAACCTGCTGGTCCTGGTTTGGATGCTCCTAACCCACCTGCCTGACGGCAGGAGCGTGAACAGACTGCGGCTGGGATGGCCTGAGCCAGAGAGGACGCGCCATGCCCTCCCCCCGCAGCACTGGCTGTACAGGTCCCGAACGGCCGGCAGCCCACTCCCGACGACCCGTCCCCGATCACTCTCTGCAGAGCTCCGTGCCCGAGGACAGCACAGCCGCCGCACCAGGCTGCGAAGCCCCCAGCCGGGACACCCTCTTATGAGTAATCATGTTCGCTAACCCTAACCCTAACAAAACATTGCTGAAAGAACATTATGCATCATTCTTGAAGGAGAGATGTTGGTCGAAATTTCACTTCAGGTAGAAGCTGCCCATACGAAAGATGGCGCCAGTGCCTTCATGACGTCAGTTTTCATTCAATATATTCAAACATTCGTTCCAGATATATTTAATTTCCTAAACAGCATGCCATAATGCCAAACCTGTTCTTCTTTCTCATAGACAGTTAGACAAATACTGAAGAATACAAAAAAAAACGTAATGCTCAAATATATCTTCCTTTCTTTGTGAAGCCCACAGACATGGAGGACAGCATGACTAGGGGAATGAATGTTGGCATTGTCGTAGTCAAACAAGGAGAGGATCTTCTTGACATATCGGTGGTCCTAGAGGAACAGATCATTCTGCATGGAATCAAGGACTACTCACATGCAGTAGTTATGTTAATGGGGCTGCTATATGCACTGAACATTGACTACCCGAAGGAGCTGCAATACACCTTCGAAGTCATTCAGAAGGTTCTCATGAACATCGGCAGTGAGAACTGCTCTGCCAGGGTTCATGGACTGAGGAATAGACTTTTTCGTAAAACTGTGTAGACACTACACTGAGACTGAGAGTTTTCTTTTGAGTTCTGTTACTACTATTCTGTTACTATCTGTTACTAGTTCATTACTATTGCAATGGTCACTGACATTCTCAGTTGCAAGAGTTTACAGAAGTAGACTGGGTTTGAGGTCTTTCCTGGAAAGACTTTTTGACCTGTTTGGTTCTGCATCATTTTATTTTATATTTTTCTCATGTTATGACAGACGTAATGAGTAGAGAACTAATTTGTGTTATTCTAAATGTGTTATTGTTCGTGTTATTGTAATATTCTAAATAGACACATACACACACACGGCTCTCTCTAATTTTTTTTGTATACATCCCATATCTGCTTCCTCTGGTCTCATCTCCCATATTGCTAATTAATGTTTTATTTTCTCTTTAATAAAACAGTCACACACACACACACACCTCTGTTTAAATATTTCTCTCCCGCCTGCCTCACTTCCCCTCACTTCATCTTGTCATTGCCTGTCAGTAGGGATCCTTCTCTTGCTGGTACTCAATGGACGTAATAAGTACTCATTTGTGTTATTCTAAAGAGGAGATGTTTTACCCATAAGCTTGTGCTGTTTTTGGGGACGTTTTGTACTTGATGGGATGTGTTGCTGTGTTTACCTTGCCCATCTGGTTTATTAAAGCTTTGAAGAACTGGAATTGATTTGGTTTCTTTGGAACAACCAATAACCTATAGAGATGAGATCTTTAAGCATAATGTAAAATAAAGTTAAAAGAGAATTAACAATTATGTTGTACAAATTTATTCTTAAGAACTCAATTATGAAAGTTGACTCAAATAGAAATGTATAATGAAGTTGACATAACATAATAAGTTAGGTAAACTAGATATTGTAGGTAGACTGAAATGTAGATTAATTCTTTTCAGCTTTGGAATTCCAGTTGAAATAAATTAAGATTGTGTTGACTCAACTAAATAATTCTATAGGAACTGAATTTTGATTAAGTTATGTAAACTAAAGGTTCATTTTATTTGACTAGAAAAGTTTATTTGTTTTGAACCATTACACAATTGTCTCAACTAATCTTCACAAGTTCAGCTAACTTAACATTTTAAGGCAGCCCGGACACTAACTTTTTTTAGTTGTAACAACTTTTTTTTTTTTTACAGTGTAGATTAAAAACACATTATTACGTCACACACACACACACACACACACACACACACACCCTCCAAATCACTATGCATATAGTATCGGGGAGACTTCAAACAGCATGTGTCTTCCAGAGCCAACGACTCCCCCCATAATCAACATAGGGACGGGGTGGCCGTCAAGCATATGTGTGACAATCGAGGTGTTGCTTCTCCACAGACATTAAGGCACCGAATTATACACCCCACAGTTTTCAGTGGCATTGAATGACACTTTTATCCTGCACTACTTACAAGTACATTTGTTATAAGAATTGTACCATATAATGATGCTGCTGTCCACATAATGTTAATAGAATCATAGCCCATGAAACATCTGTTGACACACACACACACACACAACCTCCCTCCAAATCACACTGCATATAGTACCAGGGAGACTTCATACAGCACGTGACGATCTACCTATCGACAGTGTCCCACCTCACACTCTCTATGGCCTTGTCTGTATGCCCACTTCCGCCATCAAGGGCCTCACCCCGCAATCCGCATAGACGGCTGGCTGTCCTGCCTACAACACAGTGATCATTCGACTAGCACCCCTACAGACCAGCCGCTTCGACTCCGCATATCCCTAGCGCGCACACACACACACACACACACACACACACACACACACACACACACACACACACACACACACACACACACACACTAATCACACCCACACTAATCACACCCACATACACACCTCTGACTATACAGATCCCGCACCCCAGCGACCCCTGCAGGTTCACCACTGGCATTACACGGGTCATCCCTACACAAAGGGTTTATGGTTTATGACCCGTCATAAAACATAAACAGGAAGTGGCCCCTGTGAATAGGGATGCCCCCTCCACCCCCACCCCCCTCCCCAACCGGAAGTGTGTTCAGATAGGAATGGACCCAGAGAGCATATAGGATATACTACTGAGCTTGCCTCAGAACAACGGCAATGATTGGCTGAATAGTCCGCTGCGCCCGCCCCAGGAAAAAAAAAAAAAAGAAAGAAAAGAAGAAGAAGCAGAGACGGCTCGGCCCGGTCTGGAGAAGCGCGGAAAAGAAAATGATAGAACGAGGAGGAGGAGAAGGAGGAGGAGGAGGAGGAAAGGCTACGAAAACGGCGGGGCAGAGTCGAAGTAAGCAGCATCGCCTACAGACTTACAGAAAAGAGTGGGAGAGCCAATTTGCCGGGTGGTTGAGACCTGTTGCAGGCTCGGAAAGCAAAGCTTTTTGTCGGTGCTGCAAGACAGAGCTGGTGGCCGAAATAACTGTATTAAAAAACCACAGCAAATCAAAAAAACACAAAGAGAAAGAAAAGATATTAGCTCCAACACAAAAATCCATAACACAATGCCTGCAAAGAACATCTGAAAAGGAGAAGCTGGAAACAGCGGTAAAGACTGCTGAGGTCAAGCTGGCGGGGTTTTTAGCAGAGCACAACATCGCAATGAGGGCCGCAGACCATCTGGTGGATGTTATCAAGGACATATTTAGTGACTCAAAAACTGCACAAAACATTTCACTTGGCCGCACAAAGGGCAACTGCCATAGCAAAGCATGTTATTGGTGACTGCTATTTTGAGAGTCTGTCTGAAATCCTGATGAGAAAAAAATTCAGCATCCTCATTGATGAATCAACTGACATTGGAAATGTCAAAACGCTCTGTGTTGTGGTTTGTTTTTTTGATGAGGGTACAAACAGGGTTCAGACCCGCTTTTGGAAGCTGGTGCAGATCTTTTCAGAAGAAAACAGACATATGGTCAGAGAAGGAGCCACTGCAGAAAGGCTGTATGAAGAAATGATGAAATCATTCACAGAGGCAGGCGTCCCACTTCAAAACATTGTGGGGTTTGGGTCGGATGGCTGTAATACCATGATGGGACGACACAACTCTGTCTCCAGTCGTCTAAGAAACGATTTGCCAGGAATCACCATACATCGCTGCATCTGTCACTCCTTACACCTGTGTGCCAGTGAGGCGTGCAAGCAGCTTCCTCGCCAGTGTGAAGATTTAGCCAGAGACATTTATGGATATTTTAAAAACAGTGCTAAACGTGTGGCTGCACTTCGTGAATTTCAGAATTTTTGCCATGTTGAACCCCACAAAATACTGAAGCCCTCCCAGACACGATGGCTGTCACTGACTGAAGTTGTCAAAAGGATATCTGCCCAGTGGGAAGCCCTCAGGCTTTTTTTCACTGACCAGTGGATTGATGCCAGATTGAATGCTGCTGAGAATATTTATCATGCACTCAATGATGAGTCTCTCCGGCTGTATTACCACTTTCTGGAGTGGGCTTTGCCCAAATTCACAGACCTCAATCAATATTTCCAGAGTGAAGGTGTGGTTATTACATCACTGAGGAGCAAGATGTGTGAGACCTACAAAGATCTCCTACTGACCTTCATGCAACGAGACTATGTTTTACACACAGCCCTGAGTCAGATCAGTTTCAATGATGACTCAAAGTTTTTACCACTCAACACAATGTACCTGGGTGTAAAAGTGATGCAGAAAGTCCAGCAGTCCAAATTCACACCAGCCACCCTGACAGATTTCTATATGCGCTGTCAAAAATTTCTTCGGGTTGCCTGTGGAGAAATTAAGAAACGCTTTGACTTTGATGATGCCCTCTTGGTCCACATGTCATGCCTGTCCCCTGCCACAGCGACCGATGCAAGAGCACGAGCTGAGTATCCCTCTCTGTTTCCATGAGACTATTGCCACGTCAGATTGACTCAACAGATGCTGACCGTCTCCAAGCCATCGATGACCAGTGGAGGAGATTGCCTCTCGTGAGCCTTAATGAAGACACTAAAACAATGACTGGATGAGTTCTGGCACCATCTCTCTACTTTGGAGGACTTTGGGGCAAGAAGGGTGTTCAGGGAACTCGGAGAGTTTGCCCTTGATGCACTAGTGGTTCCTCATTCAAATGCATCCTGTGAACGTGTATTTTCCAAGGTAAATCTAATCAAAGCAAAACCACGAAACCGACTTATCACAGGCACCCTTAATGGGCTCATGCACACATCAGAGTGTGTGAAGATGGCAGGTGGATGTGCCAGTTTTAAGCCAACAACCACAATGCTGCGGTCCATGACAGCATCAAATCTATACAGGAAAAGGACTGCCCCCACCCAGCAGGATGCAGCAGACTCGGACAGTGACTCAGAGCTGGAGATGGACCTTTAAGGTAAGCATAATTAATTATTTAATTAGCCTAGCTGATGGCCTAAACTGTTTCATGCACATTATGAACAGAGTTCTAGTCATCTATCATAAATGTAATATGTAATTAATCCAAACAATAGTCTCCTCTCGCTCTTCTTCATTTCATTCAGAAAACTGCCAAAGACGGACAGACAACTCAGGAAAAAAACATGTACCCCTTGGAGTGTTGTTGTTTTTTTTTACTATTAATTTGTCATCTTGGTTACCTCTTTTCCAGGTTATTATATAGCCAGGTTATATATGCACTTTATTTTATTAATTTTTTCCACAATATCTTTATTTGAGTTTTAAGCACCATAGCAAAGAGAAATACGTTCTTTATATTTCTCATAGCAAAGAGAAATACGTCAACATATGTTAGCTGCCTTACTATGTTCAGAACAGAATATAAAACAAAAAATCCCATAGAACTGCACTTTATTTTAAGTTATAACCTGGTGTAGGCACTTTTAAGTTTTCATAAGTGCAGTTTTTGTTTATTTTATGTATTGTTGTCATTTTGAGGACAGAGACAATGTTGTTTCTCTGAAAATAAAATTTCAATATGTGAAACCAGATCTTTATTTTCTTGTCAGTTATCATGAATACTATTTCCCTTTTAAACCTGGTGCTATGTCTATTTCCTAACAGTGGGTGGCCTCCAGGCATCATGATTTGGCTAATTAGTTCCCACCCGTCATTGTTTATGGGGGACACGTTAGCCTAACGCAACTGTGGGGCTGCTGATGAATCCATTCCGTACCAACGCAAAGCCGTGAGTGCCTGTTAGATGCTATTCAACACTCGAGTGACTATATAGCACATCAATAGACTTGTTATTTTGATTATGACGGGTGTACGATAATTTCCCTCAAAATACGATAATTTTATGTCTCTGGTACGATAATCCTACATTTCCCACCTGGCAACACTGTGCCGGGGTAACCGGGGTTTGTTTTGGGTGGGATTTCTGATTTCTGCCGTTGGTTACGGGTTTCAGTGACCACCTGGTTTTGGTTCATTAAAAGTTCCTTCAATTACTAATGACTCGACATCGTTATGTCACCGGCGAGGTCATTACAATATGTTCAATAAAACATAATCACGGACAAAATACGTTTTTTAGACAAACGTAATTGAGAATGCCGAATAGTTCTCTGGGAACGTAATTTTGATGAGAAAGGGTTGCTCTGTCAGTTGTCAAAAAAAGCGCACGGACGTGGCCTCTATAGCAACGACCTCAGCTACCCAACACTGATCAAAAAAATGATTGTTTCTCTCAATCAAAACACAAAACAGGACAACTGAGGGGTGTTCCACGAACGGAGGTTTAACAAACACTGAGTTAACACTGAACTCTAGGTTGATTGACCCTGTACCGAAACTTGGCCCGGTCGGACCCCTTTCGGTGCGGAGGTCCCAGTTAGGCCCTAGAATAAGGTATTACAATTTCAGGGCGGTAGGACCTTCCTATCTCAAAAACTGTTTTTCCACCACATTCTGAACCATTAGGTCTTGCAGGCTACACTTCTGAGGGGCTTTGTCCAAATGACACTCCATTTGGGAAAACTTTTTTTCTCTAAGGGCTAGAACTCCAAATCTTGGATATGTCGTACACGGGGCCCCGGGAAATGTGTGTAAAAATTGTAGCATCCCTAGCCATCTCGAAAAGGTCGGCAAAGGGGCGTGACCTCCAACAGTACAGTAAATTAGCATCTACACGTTAAGCTGAGTCCAATGAGATCAAGCACGGCCTCTTGCTACACCGAGATCATGTCCTAGACCTAGGTGTACCATGTAAAATACATGTTACCATTAGCTAGAGTGTCGTTCTTGGTGTCATTGGACTCAGCTCAACGTGTAGATGCTAAATAACATGTCATTTGTGACAAATCTTTATCGGGAAGCAAATCAATAGCTGCTCAGTATTGATTAAGGCCTCCAATTTCGACAGCTAATTACTACCATTAAACATGTTCGAATATGCTCATGTGTGGCACCGTTGCAATCTCCGGGAAGCGTAGATGTTGAAGGACACCTTGTTCGTCCTCTTATGCCACCGGGAAGATATTTACATGCTTCTGATTGACTAATGAATTGATTCAGCTATTCCCCCAGAAGTCTGGGGTCAAAAGGTCTAAAGGAGACGGCACCACGCCGGGGTGGATCCAGATCTCGAGCAACAGCGCAGGGTTGCCAGGTCCTGCAAAAAACGTTCCCCCCACATACTGTTCAAAATCCACCCAAAATGTCCTAGAAGCATCCCAAATAAAAAAGGATATTATTGGCCATTTTGGCCAACGTTTTGAAAGTAATAATATTTGAGGGAATATTTTTTTGATGTTTTAGCAGCGAAATGCACCGTGTGCGTGTGTGTGTGTGTGTGTGTGTGTGTGTGTGTGTGTCTGTGCGTGCGTGTGTGTGTGTGTCTGTGCGTGTGCGTGCGTGTGTGTGTCTGTATAACACGCTATTTTATGTTGAAATGCGACGTAACCCAGTGTTCACGAAAAGTACACTGTCAACGTATGCTTTTGGCGACTGGGTTGGCTCTCAGATATACGTGTTTCTAACAAGATGATATCATTAAAAGTTACATAAAGTAACAGTTTAATAACACAAACGCAGGAAGCACGTGAGCTGCTAGTTTAGCGAAAGCAACCTGACGTCGTTGAAACATGCGAGCGAGCCGATCAAATCCTAATAACTATAAAACTAAAGATCAGACACAATCACTGACTGAAGATTATGCAAGTAAAAAGTATATTTCTCGCTAGAAATGTTATTAGAAACACGTTTAACGGTGAATCGGTCCTAAAATATTGCATTTCCCATTCAGATAATAAAGATTAATAAAGATCATACACATTCACTGACTGAAGATTATGTAAGGAAAATGTACATTTCTCGCTAGAAATGTCATTAGAAACGCGTTAAATGGTGTATCTGTCCTAAAATATTGCATTTCCCATTCAGATAATAAAGATTAATAAGCTACGCCGTGTTCCGGAGCCGCGGGGGATTCTGGGAATTGGGGTTCTCAGTTGACAAATGGGGCTTTTGTTAACTTGTTTTGTTGTTAGGATTAAGTGGGGTTAATGGGTTCGGGATGTTATGTGGTTGTGTGTTGTTCTATTAACATTGTTTGTGTGTTCATTATTGTCGACACCGTCACCGAGAGTGACGTGACCATCGTTTCGTGCAGCTGTTCCGTGTTGAAGTCTCGTTCAATAAAAACCAACTCACGTTGTCGAGCGTTCAATAAAAACCAACTCTCGTTGTCGAGCGTGCCCCCCCCCTACAAACGTGTCTCCACCCCCCTCAACAAACGTGTCCCCCCCCCCCCCCCCCTTCAACTAACGTGTCCCCCCCCGCCGATTTCCCATGCTGATATCCCCGAAGATTCTCGGGCATCTTCGACAATTTGGCTATAGATTGTCTCATTACACGCTAAATAATATAATTATAGCCTTGTAGTGACCGTAACATAATTCACCTACAGTATTTCGTTATGTGTTGTTCTTTCAATTGTGTTGTTGTTTACTGCATGTCATGTACGTTCTTGGTGGTTCAGGGATCGCGGTCCCTTTAAGGATTACGTGCGTCTCATGACGTCACAGACCATGCTGGATTTGTTTACCTTCAGCACGCTTTGATTTCCGGTTTTCTTTTTTACAAAATAAACGAGTCACACGGCTGTGTGCTCAACGTGCGAAGTTGTGTCCTTAACTTATTGCAATTTCCACAGCCTAATTATATATATAGGTTTTGGCATAAACATAACTAGGGTGCACTGTACTATCTGCGCACACCCTTTCTGAAGCCTCTCTCTCGCTCTCTCTCTCTCTCTGTCCCTCCCGCTCTCTCTTTCTCTCTCTCTCGTACCGTTTTGTGGAGCACGTTAATTGTCTTAGAACACTCCCATTCAGAATGCATTGGTTTACATTTCGTTTTGTGTAACACGCAAAAAGTCGGACTATCGTGCTCGGGAACACGCTTCAATAGATTAACGTTCGTGCGCAGGAGCACGCAATCGCGTGATACCGGGTTGAAATATCACAACAAAGAGTGGATATCAACAGAGTCACTGGCAAAGGTTGAGGAGAGGAAGATAAAGAAGGCAGCAATGAATAACAGCCGCACCAGGGCAGAAAAAGCAAGAGCACAAAAAGAGTACTCGGAAGCAAACAAGAGAGTAAAGAAAAGCATCAAAACCGACAAGAAAAAATACATAGACACCCTAGCTAGAGAGGCAGAAGAGGCAGTCAAGCACAGAAACTGGAGAGACCTGTATGCCACCACCAAAAAGCTTGCAGGAAAGTTTAGTAAATCAGAAAGACCTGTAAAAGATAAGGAGGGGAAGCCTATCCCTGGAGAGGAAGGACAGAAAAGAAGATGGAAGGAATATTTTGAGGAGCTGCTCAACAGACCAACCCCAAATGACCCACCAGACATCCAACAAGCAGACAAAGATCTACCAATAAACTGTAATGCACCCACAAAGGAAGAGATCCGCGAGGCCATAAAGAAGCTTAGGAACAACAAGACCCCAGGTCCAGATGGTATCCCAGCAGAGGCAATGAAAGCCGACTCGCAGACCATGGAAGAGATCCTACAACCTCTCTTCAAGAAGATCTGGGAAGAGGAGTACATCCCAACGGAATGGAAGGAGGGACACCTCACCAAGATACCGAAGAAAGGTGACTTAAGTAAATGTGCAAACTACAGAGGTGTTACACTGCTATCCCAAGTAAAATTTTCTACAGAATCATATTGGACAGGATGATAGATGCTGTTGATCTCCAGCTCAGAGACCAACAGGCTGGCTTCCGCAAGGATAGATCATGTATAGATCAGATTGCAACCCTGCGCATCATCCTAGAGCAGTCACTGGAGTGGAACTCACCTCTGTATGTGCACTTTATTGATTATGAGAAGGCCTTTGATAGCTTCGATAGAAAAACACTCTGGAAGCTGCTCAGACATCATGGAGTTCGAGAGAAACTCAACCAACATCATCCAAAAGTCCTACGGAGGGATGGTCTGCAGGGTGATCCACAGAGGGCAACTCACGGACGCCTTCCAAGTACACACAGGAGTAAGGCATGGATGCCTGATGTCACCATTTCTCTTCCTTCTGGCGATAGATTGGGTAATGAAGCAATCCACAGAAGATAAGAGAAATGGCATACAGTGGACGATGTGGACACAGCTAGACGACCTTGATTTTGCAGATGACCTGGCCCTTCTCTCCCATACCCAACAGCAGATGCAGGATAAGACCAACACCATTGCAACCAACTCAGATCGCCTCGGTTTAAGCATCCACAGGGGGAAGAGCAAGATTTTAAGGGTGAATGCTGCCGATACTTCGCCCATCAATCTGGAAGGTGAAACACTTAGGAGGTAGAAGAGTTCACCTACCTAGGCAGCATTTTTGACAAACAGGACGGAACTAATGCCGATGTACGCGTTAGGACTGGCAAGGCCAGAGGAGCATTCATCCAACTTAAGAACATCTGGAGTTCAAGGGACCTGGCTATCACAACAAAGATCCGGATCTTCAACACCAATGTAAAGTCAGTTCTGCTGTACGGAGCCGAAACATGGAGAAACACTGTGCGCACCATAAACAAAATCCAAACCTTCATCAATAACTGCCTTAGACAAATACTCCGTATCCACTTGCCCGACACCATCAGTAACAAAGATCTGTGGCAAAGAACCAACCAGCGACCTGCTGAGGAAGAGATCATCAAAAGACGTTGGAGATTGATAGGACATACTCTCCGCAAACCCGCCTCAAATGTAACAAAGCAATCTTTGAAGTGGAACCCCCAAGGAAAAAGGAAGAGAGGACGACCAAGAAGTTCCTGGCGAGAGGTGGAGGCAGACACCAAGCGGATGGGCTACACGTGGGGACAGCTGGACAAGTTATCGCAGGACCGGGATGTTTGGAGAACCCTTGTTGACGGCCTAAGCCCCAGTAGGGGTAAAAGGCGATGATGATGATGATACGATGTTCCCTACTTGTTACTCCCGTATACCACAATGCAACGCGGTCGTGCTTTTCCGGAAGAGAAGAAGAAGCTGAATAACCGCAAAACGAATACATTTAATGATGAAGTCTCCGGCTTTTGTTTAGAAATGTCAACAATTTATTTGGGATTTAACATTCAAAATTAAATCAGAAACAAACTTTGATCAAGGAAATGTAACATTCGACATCAATACAACCTCCAGCTTTCCTCGTGAGTGCCCGGTTTGTTTACATGATGTGGGCGCATCTGTCACACAAATACCCGGCGCATTTACTGACGCAAATGACGTTTAGAGGGAATAGAGAGTGAGTGAATAGGGAACGATTCCGAACAAAGTTAATATATGTCCTCTTAAAAGTGCTAAGCAATGGACCAATTGGATAAACCGCTGTCCACAGTAGTTTAGGACGAAGGGTCAGAGGAAGGAGCGGGGCGTGCTATCCCCATGGTTGGGACCCAGGCCAACTCTCTGACACTATTTTAGTAGCCTACCGTCTTTTTATATGAGCGTTGATCTGAGCGATATTTCCTGTGAAATGTGTGGCGTTATACTACAATTTTCGGAGGAGCTTAACCCTCTTGGACGTGGACATCAAAATAAATAACAGCTGCGGACAGCGCCACACTTCCACACTGAGGCGGTGTCTGTTTCATTTACCTCACATTCCATATGTCCTCTTTAGTTAGGGAAAGTTAGGTCTTTTTTTTGGCATTTCCTGAAATAATTGATTACCAATAGCTTCTATCAGGGGCGGAGTGGGGCACTAATAGCCACCGGGAGAATCCTCCCCGGTCCGGCCCCCCCCCACCAACATTTTTTTTTTTTTTTCAGTAATAAAAAAAGAATTAGGTAAAAATGAATGATATTATTATAATTAAGAAAATAAAAATGTGTAAAATAGGCCACAGTTCTGCTCTGTGCAGAAGAGCATTGGCTCACTTCCTTATAAGACCGGTAACCATAAACACGCCGGTAAACAAAAGCACTTCGATTCTGGCCGCAGTGCTCCCCGCACTACAGCCATCCGGAGGCACACAGAGCTTTTGGCCGTGATATTATCTATACAATTATATTATACTATTATATATAGAACGTTATAAGACGCTGTCACCGAATGTGAGAGGAGAGTTGATGGAGAAGATGGCGGTTGACCTAGTTTCAAAGTTTATACCGTTTATGCTCGGTAATACCGGTGTAACGTGTTGACACGACTACAACTACATCCATTAAAAGAGAAAGATCAGTTAAGTCATTAATTCGTCTGAAATATACCAGCCAGCACATACACATTTGACTAGCAGCTTGTGCTAGCTCCCGCCTAGCAATAACGTCAATGGTGGAGCTCTGGCTAACTGTTTTTCTGTCAATTCACCTGCACAACTCGTTAATGCCTGACTTCGGAATAACTCCGTTATTTTTGAGCACTTAGATGCATCCCCCTCCAGCATCCGCCTCTTCTTTATTCTGGCCTTTTCAGCCCCTCCTTTCTCTTTTCTCTTCTTGCGTTCCATGAGTGCCACAACAAGCAAAAGCAAGCAACCACGAACTTGCGCGCCTTCTCTGTCTGACGCGTCTTTAGGGTCATGCCATTAGACGTGGGGCCGCGCATATATTCCCCTACATTTCCGAAAATGGACTTGACCTGCAAGCTGTTTATTGGATAAACGCATTTCCCAATCCCAGGAGTCTTTGCTCCATTCTACGTCAATTCAAGAACAAACAAATTAAAGTAAACTGTAGTTCGTATTATTTATTTATGGCCATGAAAGTTCTGTAACGCCTGAATAATCAAGATTTAAATTAAGTAAAAAAAAAATATATAAAAAAAAAAACATGAATGAGACATAGAGAGTAGGCAAGTGGTATAAATATTGGTTGGCTGTTCTCGAGACATATATTGTTTATTTCGGGGAATTTCACGGCGTCTTGACGGGAATAAATTATGCTCAGGGCCGGCTTGCAGACGCCTCGCGGCCGCTCACAATTGTGACCTGACCTCGCTGGCCGGCCGGCCGACCGGGAAATCTCCCGATCGTCCCGACGGCCACTCCGCCTCTGGTTCCTATAGGTGTCTAGTAACATCTCCCAATTTATCCATGGCCAAATCCTCTGGGAATCGCCTTGAGAGCCAATCACAGCTGGGGTGCCCAGAGGGCCTGGGTAAAAATAGTGAAAGAAAAATTATACCAAAAAGTGCCTTTTGAGATGGCTAACTAGGGTTTTTTAGGGGTGCTGAATCTATCCCAGTCAATAGTTTTGAGTAAAATGACTCCAAATCCACAAAAAAATTATTCATTGAACAATAACAAATCAAAACTTGCGTTATCAGTTGACATTTTAATAAATCTCATCCAACTTCCCTGCATCTACCTTACTACTATTATCATCTGGCTGGTTGATGTTCTGGCAAGAGTTACCATGACAGTTCCCACAAGCAGAAATACATTTGACTCCTTGCTTTTTACAGCAGCATCTGAGAGTGCCACAGTCACCTGCACAGTTGCAGCTGACTAACTTCAGAAGGTGGTCCGATGCGAGGGATCTGTTGTAGGGACTGGTGCATAACCTTGTTTTCCTTGTTTCCATCCATACTCAAGGACATCCTTTGATGGACTTTGTAGCAGTATCCAATCTCTGGTCTGGAGATATGCCCGCAGAGAGTGCTGTGCTGCAGCTCCTGTAGTTTGAGGCAGTTTCTCAGACTTGATGCTCCCAGCTGCGGCCCGCTTGCTGAAGATATCAAATCTTCAGTCTTCCAAATCTTCCGATGGATTTCCACGGAATATGATCTTGAACAGTTCATAGGCAGTCACTTTTCTTGGCTCTGATGTCACTGAACACATCCATGGCCCGCTCTGATTTGTCAGTCTTTTAGAGCTTGCTGAGAAAAGTTGGTTTGCTAAACCCAGAAATTGCTGATACGGTATCACAGCCAGAGAAGCTATGTACGAATATAAGGCATGACGGTACCTCTCTGGAAGGATCTCTCGATCCTTAAAAATCCCTAGTAAGCCATCTCAAAAGGCACTTTTGGTAGATTTTTTTTCCCCACTATTTTTACCCAAGCCCTCTGGGCACCCCATCTTTGATTGGCTCTCAAGGCGATTCCCACAGGATTTAGCCGTGGATAAATTGGGAGGTTATACTAGTAGACACGTATAGGAACACATGGTAAAAAAGCTATTTATCATAAATTATTTCAGGAAATGGCAAAAAAAATACCTAACTCTCCCTAACTATCTTCGTTCATATGAATAATACAGGGCTGTACCGCTCAGTAGATAACTTCATCACAGTACTTGAGAGGCGTCAGTAGCTATGGCCTGCTCTCAGGTAGGGGAGTTCACATACTCCATGGAAATTACAAGTGCCATGTTAGATGCCTGAAAATGTGTTGTTTCTGTTTGGAAAAACAGAAAAGTGAAACAATCCAAAAGTAAATAAAGAATATATTCTAAAGTAATCATTGTTTGTATTTCTCTCCTACAGGAAAGTCTGGAGTACATTTTCCTCCTCATCTTCTCAGTGGAATGCTTCCTGAAGATAGTGGCCTATGGCTTCCTTTTTCACTCAGATGCATACTTAAGAAATGAAGTATGTTTGTGTGTCGTTAGATTTTGTTTGTGTGTCTGTTGGGTAAGTAAAAAAATATATTTGTAAGAATATTTTATGATATTAAAATCCGGAAAGGGTGGGAAAGTGATACTGTAAAGAAATGTATTTTATAAATAAATATGTGTAAACATATAAATCAGTATGAATTTGCATGTGAGTTATGTAATCATAAAAAAAATAGATCAGCACTTTCTATATACCTTTTTAAAAGTTTACATTTTCCTTAACTAAATTGTCACTCATGCTGTGTCGAGTAATGGTATCACATGAGCTAACAAGGTTGTCATATCATGTCTAGTAATGGGATTTACATGACGTTCCTCTGCTCTACCAAGGTTGTTTTCAGTAGCAATGGATGCTATTAACCACTTAAGTGGAGTGGAGGCTCAGGTTGGAGAGAAAGGCGGTGGGTTTGACATGAAAGCACTCCGAGCGTTCAGAGTCCTGCAACCACTCAGACTGGTCTCCGGAGTCCCAAGTAAGGAACCAGACACTTTTATGAAGATGTTTTATTGGGTGTCAAGCAACTACGTTGCGAGACAACCTATTGTTTTTGTAAGAGTTCTTATTATTATTACGCTGCCATGGGAGTCTATGGCAGCCCATAGAACCGCTTGGTGAAAAGTTGTGAAATTCGGCAAACTGGTTTAGGAAAGCCCCATTAGCCCATTAAGCCAAGGTCAGGTCGCTAGCCCAACAGCTCTAGCGCCACCAACAGGTCAAAGTTGCACATGCATTCATGTTTATAACTTTCGACCCATTCATCCAATATTCACAAACCAGGTATCATTGGATTCCTTGAACCAAGCCGAGTTCAACGCACCCTATGACGTCATTTCGCCATGATGGATTTCCCGCCAGCTTGGTTTATGTCAAAAACCTTCAAAATGCTACTCCTATCACAAATCTTGTCCAATCATCTCGAAACTTGGCACACATGATCTTCCGGCCATGCTTGATACAAAACATCTAATAGATTTTACAAATTCAAAACCGTTTTCCCGCTACAGCCAATCAAATTTGACCACCAAGTTGCCAAACCGGAAGTAAGCCCATATCTCAGCAGCCCTTTGACATATCATAACCAACCTTGGTTGGTTATGATATGTCAATCATTCGAATACCTTCACTCGAAGGTATTCGAATGATTTTCCATCATTCGAATACCTTTGTGCTGTATTGAAATGCTCCCCCAGAGTTCTCCTATTAATTATTTACAGGCCACCCACATACTCTGCAAATTTTTTCGATGAATTCACAGAATTATTGTCTAGCATCTCCACAGACTTTGACTGTCTAGTTATAACTGGTGACTTCAATTTTCATACTGATGATTTGAATGACAAGTGTGCAAAAAAACTTTTTACCATTTTGGACACATTTGAACTGTCCCAACATGTGAAAGAGACTACTCATTGTAAGGGCCACACTCTAGACCTGGTTATCACAAAGGGCCTCAATGTTTCTGATCTCTCTGTGACTGATCCTTCCTTGTCTGACCACTTTTGTGTTTTCTTTAATATATCTTTTATTCCCAACATACAGACAAAATCAAATACTGTCAAAAAACGGTATATCAATGAAGAATCGTATGTACTTTTTAGAAAGGCCATCTCCTTACTACCACCTCTCAACCCATGTTCTGCTGATGATCTTGTAGAAAACTTTAATTTGAAAATTTTGAAAGTCATGGATGTCATTGCACCTTACAAGGTTAAAACGATTTCTGGAAAGCAAAAGGCCCCCTGGAGAAAAGCTCCTTCTGTAACAGCACAGAAAAAAGAATGCAGGAAGGTTGAACGCATCTGGCGTAAAACAAAACTTCATATTCACCATGATATCTACAAAGAGAGCCTCCGTGCCTACAATTCAGACTTAAAAAGTGCAAGAGAAACATTTTTCTCCAATATCATTAAATCCAATAATAATAATGCAAAAACCCTATTTGCAACTGTTGACAGACTGACCAACCCCCCAACACAAATTCCACCTGATCTCCATTCCACGCAGAAATGCAATGAGTTTGCAGCTTTTTATACTGATAAAATTGAAGGCATCAGACGCGCCATCAATATCTCCACTTCAAACAAAAATGTTGGACTACCACCCTGTTCAGGCAAAAGTAACGTGGCAGGGATGGCATGCTTTAATGTTATTGACTCTAAAACTCTTGTGGAAACTGTTACACAACTAAAGCCATCCACCTGTTGCCTTGATTCTTTACCTACCAACCTCTTTAAGAATGTTTTTGACTGCCTAGCAATAGACATATTGCAGATAGTTAACAACTCTCTCCAGTCAGGCAACTTCCCAAAAGCCCTGAAAACTGCAGTTATTAAACCCCTTTTAAAAAAGCGGAGCCTAGATACCTCTATTATTAACAACTACAGACCAATATCAAATCTGCCCTTCATAAGTAAAATCATTGAGAAAGTTGTCCTCCAGCAACTTAATCACTTCCTGGCATCAACTGGTTGTTATGACACCTTCCAATCAGGATTTCGACCCCTGCACAACACTGAGACCGCCCTCATTAAAGTTGTAAACGACATCCGTCTTAACAGAGACTCTGGCAAAACCTCAATACTAATGCTACTAGACCTCAGTGCTGCATTCGACACTGTAGACCATACAATACTTTTGGACAGGTTAGAAAACTGGGTGGGGCTTTCAGGCACTGTCTTAAATTGGTTCAGATCCTACCTACAAAATAGGAACTACTTTGTTTCCATCGGCGACTTTGTATCAGAATCAACCAACGTGATGTGTGGAGTCCCACAAGGTTCGATCTTAGGACCCTCTTTATTCAACATCTACATGCTCCCACTAGGGCAAATCATGCATAATAACAATATTGACCATCATTGCTATGCTGATGACACGCAAATCTATGTATCGCTATCACCAAATGACTATCGGCCCATAGATCTGCTGTGCCAGTGCATTGAGCAAGTGAAAGACTGGATGTGCCGAAATTTCCTTCAGCTAAATGAGGATAAAACAGAGATAATTGTATTTGGTGCTAAAACGGAAAGGCTTAAAGTAACCCAACACCTTCACTCTCTGTCCCTGAAAACCTCAATCAAAGCCAGAAACCTAGGGGTTATCATGGATTCTGATTTACATTTCGAAAGTCACATCAAATCAGTTACAAAATCTGCATATTATCACCTTAAAAATGTAGCAAGACTTAGAGGGCTCATGTCCACCGAAGACTTACAAAAACTTGTACATGCCTTTATCACTAGTAAGCTTGATTACTGCAATGGTCTCCTTACAGGTCTCACAAAACAAACTCTAAGGAAACTTCAGCTTGTTCAGAATGCTGCTGCTAGAGTTTTAACAAAGACCAAAAAATTTGAACATATTACACCAATTCTTAAATCGTTACATTGGCTTCCTGTAGGTCAGAGAATTTATTTCAAAATCATGTTGCTAACTTATAAATCCCTACATGGTTTAGGCCCAAAATATTTAACTGATATGCTTCCACTACATAAGCCTTCTAGAACACTAAGATCTTCTGAGACCAATCTGTTAATTATCCCCAGAGTAAACACGAAACATGGGAAAGCAGGATTTAGTTACTATGCAACAAATAGCTGGAATAAACTCCCTGAGGAGTTAAGACTTGCCCCAACTCTGAGCACCTTCAAAACAAGATTGAAGACTTTTATGTTTGCTTTAGCTTTCTGCTAAATCTTAAATACTTTACCTTTATTTAACTAAAATGCCTTTTTAACTTTCCCTTTATTTTCTATTTTTACCAGAAAAATACATGACATTTGCTGAGTAATGAAGTTGTGTCATTAAGAGCTTGACGAAGTGAAAACCTGTATTAGTGATTAAGCTCTTAATCACTGAATATATGCCATATGAAACTCTTTTGAATTTGTTTGTTGTTTGCCTTTGGTTCTGGGCTAGAGTCCTAGAATAATCACTGAATATTTGTTTGTTGTTTGTTGTTTGCCTTTGGTTCTGGGCTAGAGTTCTAGAATATTGTAATAGATTGTCCTTTAGGTCGGGTTTAGTCCCGACTTGGGTTCCAGAGAGCCTGTTGATCTGATCTTAAATAACTTTCAATTTAATTTTCTCACTTTCTTAAATACATTGCACTTTCAATTTTACTTACTAAAAAGCCTTTTTAACTTTCTATTTTACTCATTTCTTTGCGTATGTTTTCTTTTACTTATCTATTATTTTATTTTATTGTATAACAATGTTTATATGTGAAGCACTTTGAGTCTGCCTTGTGTATGAAAAGTGCTATATAAATAAAGTTGCCTTGCCTTGGTACATAGACCCATGACCCCATTTGGTGACCTTTGACCTCTAGGGGGCGCCGTTATTAATGTAGATGTGTTTTGACTCCTCTCCCTTCACATGAGTATATTTCATACAAATTTTCAATGTCTGGTGATACTATCAGACCTCCCCATATAGCTAGTATATTATTTCTTGCAGAAATATCCGCGACAGCCAATGATATTCGACCGTGAATCTGCCAAACCGGAAACACGCCATTATCTCAGCAGTACAACTGATTTGTCAAAATCAGTTGTACATTTCCACAGACCACAGATTATGTCCAATCTTCATGAATCTTGGCATATATGATCTTCCGACCAAGCTGAACAAATTTGTTAAACAGCTTTCTCAAATTCAAAACCGTTTGGCCTCGACAGCCAATCAAACTTGACGGCGCTCATTAATGGGTAGACACTGCACTCGTGTGGCGACAATCGGTACTTAATGTATAATGCAACAATGACTATATTTACCATTCCGCCCACTTACAATATAAACTGCAATTCCCACTGGATTTGATGCTTCACGAACCACCTCCAGAACTGATGATTGTTTACATAGTGTCTCTTTTAGGGATATTGTTCCGTTACCCCAATGTATTTGTGACATTTGTTCCGTCAGGCAGACTGTATTGCCCCCTTACCTCTAGGTGGGGTCATTTTCCGATTTGGTTAACATTGACGTGTACTCGCATAATGCTCATCCCACCGGCTGTCGATATTATCGATTTCCGAGCCGGTCGTCATGTTGCCCTCTGGCCGATTACGTCCTTCCGGCAGAATTAGTTTATCGAGTCCCATTATGCTTGACACCCACATTGCTGCTTGCAGCTATATTTCTTATTATGATCATTTTGATTATTATTGTTGTTGAGATCCAACACCGATGTTTGTTGTACAGGCCTGCAGCTGGTGATGAATTCCATTATGAAGTCAATGCTGCCTCTGTTCCACATCACACTCCTTGTCTTCTTCATGGTCACCATCTACTCAATCATGGGTCTGGAACTCTTTAAGTGCAAGATGCACAAGACCTGCTATTACACAGGCACAAGTATGCAGTACAAAAACATTCTTAAATGTTTATAGGAACCCACAAATATAGTCACTCAACAAGGGTGCAGATGTACTGCCTCAACCTATCCTGACTTCTTTCCTTTGTCCCTTCAGATATTATTGCAACGGTGGAGAACGAGAAGGCTTCTCCGTGTGCACAGGCAGGAAACGGACGCCGATGTACCATCAACGGTACAGAATGTCGAGCTGGCTGGCCAGGCCCAAACAGTGGCATCACCCACTTTGACAACCTCGGCTTCGCCATGCTTACTGTCTACCAGTGCATTACGACTCAAGGGTACTACTGGGTAAGATTTTACTTTTTATTGTCTGGGTATCTTTTGCGAGGTTGCTTCCTAAATAGTTGGCAGATATAGGTAATATGGCTGCATAGGAAACAAGGCCCTCCATTTTGCTAAATTTCAAGGAAGAATCAGCAAAAAGACAGTTCTCCAATTCATCTTTTATGTAAAATAATGTATGGCAGTATAATGTACACGTTATTTTATTAAATTGTTTAAGATGTCCCAGCGTGCCTAGCAGGCTACCTGACATACTCCATAGCGGAGGTTGCTGGAGAGTGGCAAATCCCTCCCGACTATGGTGGCCACTACAGGGAAATTGGGCTAAGATTACAATAATGGTTATGTTTGAATTAACATCCAAAATGCACACAGGTTTGGCCTGTGGTCAGTGTAAATTGGGATTGCATTGACAATGTTGCTCCAGAACTGTCTGCATCTATCCCAACTAGAAACCAAAGAAACTGCCTGAAGATTCACACTAAACTCAAAACCCGGACCACTGCCTCAAAATACTCCTTCCTGACACCTTGTACTACCTTGCGTTCATACCAAACAGGGCCATGGATGAAGCCATCCCCATGGCAACACATTGCACTAACACACCTGGACTAAAGGGATACATGAGTAATCAGTTTGTCGATTAACGCTCGGCATTCAAATCGTCCATTTCCTCAAAATTCGTCTCTAAGCTTGTTGATCTCGCCCTGGAAACCTTCTTTTTGAGTTGGATATTAGATGGAACAATAGTAAATTGTATTGATATGTTTAAGAGACATCAATAATACAATGTCTCAGTGTGACGTTTGATATTCCCCCTTATTTTCTTCCTAATCTCAATCGCTCATTAAGAGCTTTTTTTGTTTGTTTACATGTCAGACAATGTTTCACACAGTGCCACACAATGTCCTTCATGAGGAAAAAAACACATTGAACAATTATCAGCATTGAAATATTGTCAAAATATTTAGATACAATTGAACACCATAATAAGTCATAGCGTTGACAAGATCTCGTTATAGTGAGAAACAAATTATTTAAATTGTTCTGCCATATTTCTATTGTTTTAATTCGAGTCAATACAGAAACAACTTATCATCGGAAGTACGACACAAACTTAATATAAGCTAGACATATAAAAAGTTTCCATAATACAACTCAAAGTATGTCACTGCGGTGTGCTTCGATTCACGTGGTGAGCCCAGATGGGTACTCTGCCATTGCAGAGTACAGGTCAGACTAATTAGACTGGCAGTCAACTCAAATTCTGAAGTCTTTGCCTATTTAATAGAATAAATCGTAAACCGTTTTGCTTTCTAGATAGGGAGCCACAATCCTACCACCAGTCATGTAAACAACTGTTCTGTCGTTGTTATATAGGAAAGGAATGAAAACAATAATGGTTGAGGGTGAACCCCACCCATTGGGCGGAATCGTCATAACCCTGTGGATGGCCTGAAGCAACGTATCTCTTCTTTTTCCGTCCTTTGCTCTTTGCGGAAGTAAAGTTAATAATAAACTGGTTTATTTAAACTAATGTCCATGCAAAAAATGTGAAAGCAGCCTTATAGTTTTTCAAATTTGGCATTGGCTCTTGTACAGCATGTGTTTTCACCCAAAAGGGGCGTAGATGTTCTTACAACATGAAAGTGACGTATGCCTGCTTTCATCTATCCAAACATTGAACAGGCCTATAGTTAGTATTGATATACTGATAAGATGGTTTGGTACAGCCTACTTGTGGACCATGGGTCGCAGAACCCCAGGCTTCCCCGTCGCCTTTGTGGGCCCATCATCCTGTGTTTCGTTTATGCCTTGCGGATGGGAGCTTGTCTCGTTTCATCTTGCACAGATGGGCGCTCACGCTTTTGGACTGGGAGTCGTTTTACGCATGGTTGGATTGGATGGGTGCTCAGCCCAATCCTGTACTCACCTCTCACTTACGAATCTGCCAACCAAGCACAGCTCTCTAAAATGCCTGATGATTGTGGTACACACTATAAGCCATGACATGCAGAAATTAAACTTTCCAGTTTTGATTTGGAAAAGAAAGAATCCCTCCCTCTCTACTTCCTCCCACCCTACATTTTACCGCCAGCTGTTAAGACAACCATGAAAGAGCCAGGTATATCTCTTATTGTTGACTGTGCACAATCAACAAGAAGAGATATTCTCAACGAGCATTTCACTCATTGATAATAGCCTGAGGTGATGCCATTTCTAACCGATTGCACTCAAAACATGGTTCTTAAGTCTTATCTATGTCACAGGATAGGCATGGGTTTTTAAAATTTTTCATCCAAAGGACATCAGAGGAAAAAGGGGAAGTGATGGACAATTGGTTCTAGAAACTTTAAATAACCATTATGATAACTATCATAAGGCAGAGGGATGTATCCACTACACACTTACCAAAGATACTTTCAGGAAAATTAAAAAAAAAGGCAGAAAGTCAGCTGATAAATCAGGTAAACAGCCTGGCCACATAATCAGGAGCGAACCTATTTAATCTGTGTGAAGGAATAGAAGGAAATTAAGTGTGATTGCAATGGAATTCATGGAACATAATTTTCTGATGCTTGAAGGCAGGGATGGGCAACTGGCAACCCGTGGGCCACATGCGGCCCGCATCCTCGCTCAATGAGGCCTGCACAAATTAGAAATTATTTATTTTTACAGAAATTTTGATCAAGAAAACCGTATCTGTTCATAGAATTCCACTACAACTACTACAACTGCACTGAATATAATGCTAGTTGTTGCACTTAATGTGGGGCACTGTCGAAGTGCGTGGTCATGTGGCCCTCTGATGGTGGTGTAAATTTGTGGCCCACTTCATCATGAAAGTTTCCCATCCCTACTGGGATGGTTAAGGATTGTGGCTTTTTCTCCTTTTGTGATCTTTCCCGGGATGATTTAGGAGTAGCAGGATTAAGGGCCCCATTAAGGACATTTGAATGGGCCCCTAGATCTGGGGCCGTATTCACAAAGCATTTTATCTTACCGCTAGGAGTGCTCCTAACTCGCGCTAAAACATTTTACGTAGGAGTTTTTTCTTAAAAGTTATTCACAAAGCCGCTGAGACCTACTCTTACTAAGGATTAATCACTAAGAGTGAACTAAGAGTGACGCGCCGTTGCTATGGATTACGTCAATTCTCGTGCACGAGTTTAGAAGCGGTCAGTTCGGTGATTGGTTGTTCAGACTAAATCACCGAAAAACAAGGAAATAGCCTAGGCTAGAAATTAATTCCTATTAAGGAATTAAGTAGTGCAGTTAGCAGAATACACGCATGATGACAATTTTGTGCAGACCACGATAATGACGTGGTAGCCTGCACGTTCAAGAGAGGGAGAAAGCAAACAATAAAAATACGTAACATTTTAAAGAAAATAAATGTCATCCTACCTGTTTTGAGTAAAATTTTAGAAAGGATTGTATATAACCAAATCCATGATTATATGTCTAAGAATGATTTGATAAGTAATGCACAACATGCCTACAGAGAGGGTCATTCCACCTGCACTGCCTTGGTAAAAATGACTGACGATTGGTTAAGGGGGATTGACAATTCATTGTTATCTGGTGCTGTCATGTTGGACTTCAGCGCTGCATTTGACCTAATTGACCATAAGTTGTTGATTGAAAAACTCACGCATTATGGTTTTGGACCTATGGCAATCTCTTGGTTTGAAAATTATTTATCTTTCAGAACTCGACAGGTTTTCTTGAATGGTACTTTGTCCAACAGCATTAACATAGACTGTGGTGTGCCGCAAGGAAGTTGTTTGGGTCCGCTCTTATTTTCAATTTTTACGAATGATCTCCCGCTTGTTATTCAAGAATCCACTTTGGTTTTATACGCTGACGATTCTACACTGTACTATTCTGCATCTACATGCTGTAAACTTAAGTCCGTTCTGTCACAAGATCTGAAAGCAGTGGTCAATTGGGTTACTGCAAATAGACTTGTTTTAAATCTATCAAAAACAGTCAGCATTGTCTTTGGATCTCGGCATAATGTAGCCAGTCAGCCTATGCTTGATCTGCAGATTTCTAGTCAGCCAGTCAAGCAGGAGAGCAAGTTAAAGCTTCTGGGACTTTCTATTTTTTAACACTCTGTCCTGGACTGATCATGTTAGGCAGATAGTTGCCAAGATGAGTAGGAGCATTGCTATGGTCCGGAAATGTGCCACCTACTTACCAGCTACTTTACGGAGACAGGTTGTTCAAACATTAGTATTATGCCATCTCGACTATTGTTCTGTTATTTGGGCCTCTGCCTCTAAGACTGACTTAAGCAAACTACAAACTGTACAAAACCGGGCTGCTAGACTTGCCCTTGATAGATCTGACAGATCAAATGTAGATCAGATGCATTCTGATCTCAAGTGACCTAAAGCTCTTGATATGTTATCCATTAGGTCCTTGATATTTATTAAGAATGTAATTTCCACTCATGTTCCTAGAGCTCTTTTTAATGAAATTGTTTTTTGCTCTGATGCTCATTCATACGGTACTAGATCTGCAACAGCAGGGCTAGTTGTGCTCCCACACTGTAGGAGTAATGCAATGAGGAGGACATCCTTCTATAGGTCCATTTCTTTGTGGAATATACTCCCTTCGCACATTCGTGTTATACCTGTGAAGAGGGAATTCAAGAGGCAAATTAAATCCTATTTTTATTTATGTTAAATATGAACTCGGGACTCTGACTTGGCTTGGCGCTCAATGAATTATGTTTTGATGAAGGTGTTTGCGCTCTGAGGTGCCTAGATGCCCATTTATTTGTTTGTTTGACTGTTGCTATGTATTTGTAGTTTTGTCACTACTTTTACTGTATTTGAGTGATGATTAATTGTTTGTATGTTCAGATTTTAATTGGACCCCAGGAAGACTAGTCTGCCGCTTCTGCGACAACTAATTGGGATCCATAATAAACAATAAACAATAAACACAAGTGTTGACTGATTTGTGCCAAGGTGTTTACCTAAAATGTGTTTTCAAAGTGATCCCTAAATGCCAGTCCACTCGACTCCACACGTCCAAATTCATTGTCATGTTGATCGCCATCATCATCATCATCATCATCATTATCATCATCATCATCATCGTCTGGCTGTGGAATGTTCCTCCGCTTGCAGAGGTTGTGTAGAATGGCACATACAGGCCGTTTCTCAATTCCTAGCATGCGTACTACGGACTCGATGACTTGCAAGCACGTACTTGGCAAGTCTGTACTTCAAGCACATACTTGCGAGTACGTACCTGCGATTGGAACAGCAGCGGACTCGATGACGTCACCACCTCTGCTCGTCCGTTAACTGTGCTACGGCCTCATTTAGGCATATACTACTGAACAATATAAACAAATGATATAAAACAAAATCCCAGCCTCTTTCATTTTCAAATAGTATGTAAATATTCTGAATGAATAAAAATTGAAAAGATATGCGTGTCATGTGTATAAGCTATACACACGCGACTTTATATATATTTATATATTATCTTATATTATTATTATTATTATTATATTATATAAATATATAAGTTAAGAGTAACTTAAGCTACAGTTGTGCGTCTTCTCCATATTGTCCGCCATCGTACTGCTGCGAGTGCGAAATGCATCCTGGGATTTATAGCGATTGCAAGCACACACGAGCCACCTCCGATGCATGCTCGGTGAAACAGCGAGATCGAGCACGCATCAAGAACACTTCCGGGTTTTACGACAGTACTCGCTTGATGCGTGTTTCGAATTGGAACAGTGCTCGGGCAACGACTGATGACGTTTCACGAGTCCACGAGCACACGAGCACGCACAAGTACGCGAATTGAGAAACGGCCACGGTGATGACTGTGCTTGCCCTCTCTGGGGTGAGGCGTATTTCGCCGTGGAGGACATGAAACCAACGTTTCATCTGCCCAATTCCTTTCTCCACAACATTTCGTGTATGTTTCTGTGCTCTAGCATATATGGAGGAAATCAGTAAACAATAATAAATATTGATTCAACAAATAAAAGGCGTCAAAGAGCCAATACGATGTGATTTACGCATAGGACTAAGCGTAATCTGCGTAATCACTTACATGTTATACTTTAACTGTGCTCCCGGTTGTGGATTGAGGTAGGGTGTCTAGAGCCACGTCTTGCATGGATAGTCCCTGTCAGTATCCATGCAACCAGTTGGGTGTCACTTGCTGGGTGACAGGCTGTCACCCAGCAAGTGACAGCCTTCCAGTAGGTTCTTACTGGAACATAGGTTCCAGTAAGAACCTATGTTCCATTTGTTAGGCGGGAGGGTGAAGAGAAGCTTGAAAAGTCTGACAGTGGGGAGGGTGTGAAGGAGAAGCCAACTTGCAGTTATTGTAAGGAAATGGGTCACACCATTAAGAAATGCTTTACTCTTAAGAACAAGTCTCAACCACCCAAATCTATTGTGTTAATTAAAAGTGAGTCTTTGATTTCAGCTTCAGCAGAGCCGGTGCGCACTCCTGACCCTGAATTCCAGCCCTTTTTAATGAAGGGTTTTGTCTCTTTGACAGAGGGGGACTCTAAGGTACCAGTTCATATCATCAGGGACACTGCGTCCAACCAATCTGTAATCTTGGAGCATGTGTTGCCATTTTCAGATAAATCTGCCGTTGAATCAGATGTGCTCGTTAGAGGTTTTGATATGCGATATGTGGGCCTGCCGCTTCATAACATCTATCTTGAGTCAGATTTGATCAAGGGGTGCGTTAAGGTAGGGGTCTGTGCGCAACTCCCAATCGAGGGGGTGACTCTGCTCTTGCTCTTTTGGCTGGTGGTAAAATGCTCATTAATCCAGAGGTAATTGCTGTTCCTCTGCCAGAAAACTGTGAGTGTTTTCTGTCTGTGCCGTGACGCGGGCAATGGCCGAGCGTCAAAAACTGGAGGCTGAGGTGGAACTGTCCGACAGTTTTCTGGTTGACTGTTCAGTTTCCCCAATCGCCTCTCCAGAGGTCCCTGCCCGTTCTGTTTTGCCTCAACTTGACTCCAAGGTTTGCATGTCACGTGAGCAGCTAGTTGCCGATCAAAAGCGGGACGCATCACTAGCTCCTCTCTTTGAATGTGTGATTTCTGGAGAGGCGTTAGATGATTTGTCAACAGGGGTTTTCCTAAAAGGCAATGTGCTCATGCGTAGGTGGCAGAGATGGAAATTAACTTTTTTGCCCACCAGCCACTGTGCCAGGTAGATTTAAAAATCTACCAGCCACTCATCTTTTTTACCAGCCACTTTTTATGCGCTACATATTTTTTAATATATGCGTACATTTTAAACAAATTGAAATGTTAAAAATAAAACAACATGCATGGCTACACCATCATAAGTCAATCTAATTAGTGCCTGAATACAAATGTGTCCACAGACATGGTAACTAACGTATGATAGTAAGCATTATTGGCCCTTAACACTAATATTCAGAAAAAACATTGCCTCAAAAGGCTATTGGCCTATTGGCTAATAGAGGCATATACTTGAACTTTATACCCTGAACTTTTAAACGTTGCAAACGTGCAAAAACATAATTATATATTTATGTGGCATTCAGTCCAATGCTGGAAATATATCTGTGGCATTCAGTAGGCCAATGCTGTGATAAAATATGTAAAGTATGACCAAGTGTTGCTTTCTGTTCAATAGATAGAACGTTATCAATCCCCTGTGGGAGAAATTTGTTAATGTTTGTCCCTATAAAACAATAATGGTAAAAAAATAAATACACGACGGTAACTGCGTAAGTCAAACCGTCCAATCTGAAGGCTCTACTTAACCACGCCCCCTACTCACTTCCACCAATGCAAAGCGAACAGAACTGAGTCGGGGAGGGCGTAGCATAACTAGTTTGCGAACGACCCAAAGAAACGCAACGCAAATACAATGAGAACATGTATGAGGCTTTAATAAAATCCCGGACGATTTTTAAATTCCGCCACACATTTTTTAAAAGTGTCTCAAAAAGAGGGCATGTCCGGGCAAAAGACGACGTCTGGTTACCCTACGTACGGGAAACCCATTTGGTTCCTACCTGTAACACTGTTTAATAGCGTCCCAAATTGGTGAGCGCTATCCTGGTAATTTCTCTGCGTGAGAAATACGAAGTGTGGCGTGTGCATGGGTTGAATTGCGTGTGTCAAACGCCGAATGCGTGAGACGAGAGCCCTGTTACCGGTATATTATATAGTCAAAAGAGGCGGACCTTACTGGAAAGTATTACCCGACACAGTGGCGGGTGAAGTGACACAATTCACCCGCCACCATACAAATCCACCCGCAAATGGCGGGTGGCGGGTGTTAATTTCCATCCCTGGTAGGTGGACACCTCCAAAGTTATGTGGCGATGATAGTCGGGGGGTGGTGGAACAGATCGTTATTCCTCGAACATATCGAAATGAGATTTTGAAACTAGCACATGATAATCCACTTTCTGGTCACCTAGGAATTAATAAGACTTTTGATCGTATCTTGCGGTACTTTTTCTGGCCAGGGCTAAAAGGTGACGTGCGGCACCATTGTAAAACTTGTCATGTTTGCCAGGTTGCTAAAACTCAAGCCATCCCTCCATATCCACTTTATCCAATTCCTGTTATTGGTGAGCCGTTCGAGCGTGTGCAAATTGACTGTTGGGCCTTTCAATCGCAGCAAGAGTGGTAACAAGTACTTGTTAACTATAATGTGTACAGCGACTCGCTTTCCAGAGGCCATTCCTTTGAGTTCTATTACAGCTCCAGCTGTTGTTAAAGCCTTGGTCAAGTTCTTCTGTGTTCAGCCTTCCCGGAATTGTACAGTCCGACCAGGGAATAAATTTTATGTCGCATGTTTTTGCACAAGTTATGAAACAGCTTAACATCACTCATTTGTATTCGAGCGCTGATCACCCAGAGAGTCAGGGGGCCATCGAGCATTTCCATAGGACATTGAAGTCTATGTTGCGCACCTACTGCCTTGAGTCTGCCAGGGACTGGGATGAGGGCGTCCATCTCCTCCTCTTTGCCGCTCGTGAGGTGGTACAGGAATCCCTCGGCTTTAGTCCAGCTGAGCTGGTGTTTGCACACACTGTGAGAGGGCCCCTAAGATTCTTGCAGGAGAAGTGGCTGGGGGATATCAAACCTCAAAATCTGCTCGACTATGTGTCAAAGTTCTGTTTCAGACTTCACCGCGCTTGTGAATTGGCAAAAGAAAACATGACCGTTGCACAGGGCAAAATGAAGAGATGGTTTGACAAGTGTGCAAGAAGCAGGAGTTTTCGTCCCGGTGATAAAGTGCTGGTTCTATCGCCTATTCCTGGCTCTTCTCTGCAGGCGCATTATAGCGGCCCTTACCAAGTCAAAAAGAAGATTGGCATCATCGACACCCCTGAACGTCGACGGCGTTGTAGGCTGTGTCATATTAATATGTTGAAGCCTTATTTTGACAGGGAGTCTCAGTCTGTTTCCACCCCTTCTGATGGTCCAGAGGTCAGTGTGGCACCGGAGCTGTCCAGTGTGGGAATTGCTGATGGTGACAAGGTAACTCTGGCGCTGTCTAGCAACGCCAGTGTTCCTCCTCCTGAATCTCAGGATGACCAGGAGGATATTGCTGGCACACTCAGTCTGACACACCTGCAGCAAATCTGAGATCGCTACCGCCCAATTACCAGCCTGCTGTATAAAGCCAGCAAAGTCAGTTGCTTGAGAAGACAGACCCGGCAACATCTTAGTCCCACAGTATGAGTTGTTAAATACCTATTTCTTCAGTAATCTTTGATTTAGGCCTGGGGATGGCCGGCAGTCCTACTTTTCCGTTTAGTTCTTAGTTTATAATTTGGTTTTGTCAGGCAGGGAGGGGGGCCAGCCTCGACGTCCCTATAGGGGGTGGCCTGGCCCCCCCTCCATTTTGCATTTTGCGAGTTTGTCCGGCATCTCGAGGTCCCTTTTGGTTTGCGGACTTCTTTATTTGGTAAAGTATTTATACTACATTTCAGCTATGGTTTCATTTGGTTAATAAAACCTGTTAAAACATCTTATTTCCTGGTGTCCTTCCTTTATGTTGGGGTCTCCAATTCGAGCCACTGGGTATTTTATTCAGTTGTTTGGAGGCCGTAACAGCATCGCGCACTAACTCCACAACAAGTTTAATACCCTAACATTTCGTCTCACAGCCATTTTACGATTCTTTGTGAATAGGTCTTACTGAGTTAGGAGTCCTCTTGAGGACTTTTGAGCTCTCCTAGACTTAGGTGCTACTTTTAGGCCTAAAATACTTTGTGAATTGCTCTTAGTTCAAAAAGTTAGGAGTCCTAAATTTAAGAGTAACACGCCCATTATTTTTAGGAGTTACTCCTAAATTCACCAGTTAGGACCTACTTTTAGCCCTAAGATCCTTTGTGAATATGGCCCCAGTGCGCAGAGTACATATTTTTTTGTCATTATTAAAAATATATTTTTCACTTCATTGACACTTAATGGAGACATAGATGCCCACTTTCTTACTTTTCACCTTCACGCTCTCCTGTATTTGGCTTTTACCTGGCTTAACGTGTTTCAGACGAGTTGTTTGAGTTTGCTGGGTTAGCCTTTGCTTTGAATGAGCCCCTTCCATTGACTTGCAGAGTTATAGTAGCCTAGCTCCTTTTCATGTGAGGTGAACACGCTGTTAATTACTTTAAAGATTTCCAATGTGTTATGAAAAGTCGCTTATTCGAATCGTTGTTTGTCAACAAACACGTATAATTCAGCACTATTTTCAGTGGTTGTGTGATCAACCCCCTTCTGACCTTTTGCGGAATTATGTCAGTGATCCTTAAATTAATAAATCCAGTGTTAGTACTAAAATAGGCCTCAAGCCGGAGCTAAAAAAAACTAAGCATGCAATTGCAGCCATAACACGTCAGTGAGGCTCTGCTCAAGCTTATGTGAACAGCTGCATTGTTCACCATCAGTGCCAAATATAGGAGAGCACCCAACGCAGCAGCACATTGACAGGCAAGAAGTGTTTGTCTCTCTATGCAACAGTTAAAACCCGAAGTGAATTGATAAGGGTCAGAGCCTGCCAGTCCCTTTTCTGTTCAAAAAGGAGATGAGCAATCATATGTACAGTTTTTTTGTACTTTTGTTCATGCTAATGTTCCTCTTTCTCATAACTATAGAGATAAAGACTTTTCAGTGAATAACAACAGTAACAGGAATTTAAAGGTCCCATGGCATGCTAATTTATGGATGATTTAATATGGATATTAGTGAGCCCCTAACACAGTATTTGAAAATGTTCGGGAAATTCAGCCGTGGTGCAGATTTACAGCCACTACGAGCCAGTCGCACATTGAGCTTTCCCCAAACGCACCGTTTCGGTGTCTGTAGATTTACTGCAAATGAGGAGGAGAGAAGCGGGTCTTGGAGGAGGGTGGGGGTGTGGCCCTGAGCAGCTTGTGGCCACGGTACAATGCGCTCTGTTTACAGTGGATGTATCTCAATGGCGAGGCGTACATAGCCTTTCGCCGTGTTCTGTAAATATTCTAGAACACTCCGGGTGCTCTGGCGGGAGTCCTGGAGCTCTATATCTAAATGATATCATATTATACATAGATATCTATATAATATAATATATATTATCACGGCCAAAAGCTGTGTGCGCCTCGAGACGATATTATGAATCTCGAATGACTGCGTCGGGTTCTCCGACGTCTCTGGTTCTTCCCCATCCACATCAATCTGAAGTAGACCAAGACATGGAGGAGAAAGGGATTGTTGACCGAGATTGTCTCCCGCCGGAGCCTCGTTGCCGTGGGACAACCGCCTCGGCAGCGGGCAGCGCTTAGGCAACACCGCCTCCTGCAGCGGGCAGCGCCGAGGCGTTGGTCCCTTGGCAGCGGGAAGCGGGGCTGAAGCGGGAGACAATCGAGGCCAACAATCCCTCCATGTCGTGGTTCATGTACTTCAGGGAGTCAAAGACAAAGTTCCTTTCCCCCAATTCCTTCTCAACCATGGCTGAGTTAACCCCCACTACGAGTCTCGTTGTGGAAATACCAGAGACGAGAGTCCGACATGTTATGTGCCTTAACACCAACAGCAGAACGGTTATCCAAATAACAAAGAAGTGTACAACACTTGCATTACAGTGTGCGTAATCACACACACACACAAACACACACGTGGCGCTCGCACGGTCGTAGCTCATTTTCTCATTGGCGGGCCAAATTCTCTGAGCTGGCAAGGCAGAGAAAGGGGAGATGGCATCTTCCATTATGACGACGCACAGGGGAAATTCCAAAACGGCGCGTCTGAGCTTAGTTTTTTCAAAGGCGGAGCAGAATGCCTAGTGCTCGTTCTGGCAATTTGTTGTGCAGTAGATGGTATACAAATCCAAGTCACATACAATCACACACACACACACACACACAATAAAAAACACAATACAATCAATAAATAGTAGTCAATAAATATGAAAAAAATAATACTACACAATATATATATAAATATATATATATATATATATATAGAAAGGCAGAGGCTCAGCATATCCATAAGTGTGAGTTGGGGGGGGGGGGGGGCGCAAGGTGTTATCTACGGTTCTTTATGGAATTTAAAAGTAGGGTGGCTGAGGGAACAAAAAAGTGTCTATATCTATTGGTTTTGAGTTGTGGGAGTTTAAAGCATGATCCGGATGGCAACATCTGAAATTCAGCCTGTAGGGGATGAGAACTATTTGACAGGCTAGATTCAACCCTTTTTAGCATCTCCTTCTGATAAAGTTCCTCCAGGCCTTTCTGATTAGAACCTGTGATACGGCTGCTCACCTTAATTAACTTGGAAAGGGATTTTTTTTTTTTACGGTGATAGACCCATACCAGCAGATTATAAGGAGAAGGTGACAACTGACTCAACAAAGGATCTATAGAAAAGGGTCATCAGGGTCCACATTAAACTTGGCCAGCTTCCCAAGGCAATACAGGCGCTGCTGGCCTTTCTTGCAAAGCAAGCTGGTATTTTGCTCAAACCACAACTTGTCGTCAATAATGGATCCTAAGTATTTGTACTCTTTAACAACCATTTAGTTCAAGAGAGGCATCCTGACACCATGTTGCAAAGTGGTCGATTATCGGACCGTTTGAAGTTTCCTCATTGTTCAGTAAGCTAAGAATAACCTTATCATCAGCAAACTTCACAATGTGTCGGTCATCAGTCACAGAGCGACAGTCATTTGTGCACAGAATGTATAGAAGTGGGGGAAAGAACACACCCCTGTGGAGAGCCAGTTGATGTGAGGGCAAGGTCAGAAAGGTTGCCATTTACTCTAACTCGCTGGGATCTATTAGTGAGGAAGTCTAATATCCAGCCCACAAGGTTCGCCTCTAATTTGAACTGATGCAGCAGCTTCTCAACCAGCAGGAGGGGCTGAATGGTGTTAAAGGCTGACGAGAAGTCAACAAACAGTAGACTGGCATGATTATTGTTGCCCTCAAGGTGTTTGAGGATGAGGTTAAGTACTGTTACAGTTGCATCCTGAACCTCTCTGTTGAGTCTGTATGCAAACTGTAATGAGTCGAGGAGGCTGTTCGTCCTAAATGACAGTTCTCTTTTGATCAGCTTTTCAAAGGACTTGTAAGGGCTCTGGGCCTGTAATCATTTAAAGTCTTGGGGTGGCTGTTCTTTGCAAAAGGGACTATAGTTGACTGTTTCCATAAGTCAGGGACCTTCTGTTGACACATAGATTGATTAAAAATATAATAAAAGATGGGTTCTAGCTGTTCTGCACAACGAGAAAGGACATGGCTACCGATGTTGTCCGGGCCCGTACTTGTTTTGGCTTTGCAGTGTTTAAAAGTGTTCACAACACTTTGTGCCGAGAAACAAACAGCTGATTGGGACAGGGACAGTAAAAACGGTTTTTCGGGTTTTAATTTCGTTACTAAAATCTTGTTTGGCAAATCTTGAATAGAATTTATTTAGTTCTTGGGCCAGGGATATGTCTGAGGTATAGCCTTTCGGTGCCACCTTTTTCTTAGTTTTGTCACTTAGACCCACCATTGTTTTAATACTGTCCCATGCTGAGCCTAATAGGTTATTGCTCAGTTTGTATTCCACTTTGAGTTTATAGTCCCTTTTAACCTCCTTTTTGATGCTGTGTAATTCCTGAGAGCTATTTTGTCTGAATGCTAGCTTTTTTATTATCAATAATTCTTTAAGTTGTTTTCTCACCCATGGCTTGTTATTGGGGTATATTTTTACAACCTTTTTGGGTATTACAATGTCCTCACAATATGCGACCCAAGAGCTGACCACTTCAGTCAGTTCATCTATGATTGTCCTGTGAGGATTGGACAAACTCCTCCCACAAGGTACAGTCCAAGCAGCCTTGCAGCGCCAGCGTAGCCTCCTCAGATCAGACCTTCACTTGCCTGGTAACCACTTTCCCCCTCTTCAGGCAAGTGTGATACGCTGGAATAAGATACACACAGTTGTGGTCGCAAGAACCAAGGGGGGGAGAGGCACAGATTTATAGGCCCTTTTTATGGAGCCATAGCACTGATCAAGAATCTTCCCGTTTCTAGTTGGGCAGGACACATATTTATAAAAACATTTTAGAATTTTGTCCAAAGAACAGTGATTGAAGTCACCTAAAATTAGGTTTGGGGCATCGGGGGACGCTGCTTGTAATTTCTGAACAGTGCTATGAATTAATTCTAGGGCAGTGCTTTCGTCCGCCTTCGGGTATTCCCTGGGTAGATAGAAGGGACGCATGGAGACTGAGAGCAGTTCAATGTCTTTTGTACACAGCTTTTCTTTCACTAGTGTTGTTTTGCATCAGCGCTCATTTATGTACAGGCACACCACGCCCCCTCCCGACTTGCCAGTGGTCGCTGCAACCCGATCCATGCGTAGAGGCGCACCGAAACCATCCAATGAAATGTCAGCATCTGTGTCAGCTTCTCCCAGCCATGTTTCTGTCAGGGCCAGGATACAGGCTTCTTTGAATTCATGTTGGTATCGGACATGGGCTTGCAATTCATCAGACTTGTTTCGGATGGACCGCATGTTAGCAAGGATGATAGAGGGCGAAGGAACGCACGACAGATGCTGCCTCGCTCGCTCGCGTAATCCACCTCTCCTACGCCGCTTCCTTGTTCTCCGACAAGGTGTGGTGGTAGAGCTCCCGTTCTTTCCATACTGCCATTCGATGATTGGGAAGATTAGATTTGGTGGCTTAGAGTTCGCTGTTTTATCAAACTTTAACAGATCCACCCGGCTGTATGAAATCCGAGACTGGGAGGTGCCATGCCAGGCTTCCGCCAGATGAAGGGTTCCCCACACCACCAGTAGTATACATTCAACAGTGGATTTCATTGTAACTGATCAGAAAAAACGATTGCTGCAGGGCTGATCATGCGTGAAAGTTCTGCGAACTTTAACGAGTTATACAAACAGACAAACAAACAACCTCCACACTACTATCCTGCCGGTCGCTGCGTGCGCATGCGCCCTATTGGTTAACGAACACTTGCGGAAAGGCAAGGGTTCATTACCAGGCAGGCAGTCGGGCAGACAAGGGCTCAGCGACAGGCGAGTAGTCAGGCAGGCAAGGGTTCGGCAACAGGTAAGCAGGGCGACGGTCGGAGAACTAAAGGAGAAGGATGAGATTTACTAGGATGAACAGGGAAAGCAAGCAGATCTTTGCAAACCGCTGGTAGAGCCGATACTGACTAGATCCCGGCTGAATGGAGATCCCAGCTGAAGTATTGCAACCCAGACATATTAATAAAGCCTTTCCCCCATACACCCTCAGTTATTAGAAAACCTTTATAAAAACATTTTAGGAGACGTGTTCAAGTTACAACGTATAATTTCAAATATCAACTCTGATATCTTTAAAAAGTGCCTCAGATCCATGGAAAGTCACTCATTTGTTTCTGAGACCATCGCTAGACCTCTAGGAGCGATTCACACGGCTCTTGTGAACATGCAGCTAGCAGCCTCCCTAGGTGGATTTCATGTGTACCCAGTGTTGGGAAAGTTCACTTTCTACGTGAACTAGTTAAAAGTTCAGTTCACACATTTTTAAATGAACTACTTCATACTATTCAAAATTTTTAACTAAGTTCACAGTTCCAAAAAATGAACTAGTTCATAGTTCTTTTTTTCAATATGTTGCTGTGAGCTATTAATTTTTTCCGGTATTTTGAACATTGAGCCCACTTCGTGGTTTGTCTAGGATGAAATAGAGTGGTTGAATCAAGCATCGTAGCGAAATACGGTTTCTATCTTGTTTTATTGCACATTTAGCGTATTTTGTAAATCCCATTGATTTCTGTTGGAAGACTCATTGCTCGTTGGCCGGTGTTGGGCAAAATAACCTGCTGAGCACATCACATGTACATTATAAATATAGCTAACTCCTACCCCAGCCTGATCAGCACATCACATGGCAGTCACCTTACAATAGTCAACTCTTAACGCCTGATAAGCACAACACATGGCAGTCACATTCAACTTTTAAACACATAACACACACATGATAACATAGTCAGGTCGAGGCCAGAGCTAAGGCCCCATTTCTCCGCCAGGCAAATGGTAAACACTCAGACAATGCACTGTTTCATCCTCAGAACAGGAGGGCCACAAACAGGAGACTCTTTGAGGCGCTCCCCCATCAGGAAGAACACGAGAAGATACACTAGGGCCTGAGAGCCAAGGTCACGCAAAGACACACAGAACCACATACGTCTCAAACGCACACACCTCACCAAGAGGAAGATACAGCATAAGAGTGTGTCACAGAGAGATTCTAACACTTCTTCTGAAGCAGACCTTCCACGGAGGCGAAGCTCTGGACGAACCATCAGCGCTGATTAGGGACTTAGACATATTCGATTTCTCACGCTTTATGACTCTGTATAACCGTTGCCACTTTACTTAATAAATCCAAGGTCCTCGTGCCGATAGACTTTATTACCTCTCCGTCTCATTTTATCTGATCCAGTAACTAGACAGACCGTTTTTCCCTTCAATTTGGTGACCCTCGACGTGATTTTTTCTGAATTGAACACGCAACTGGGAAACGAGAGACGGAGAGCGGCACGGCCTCGGGACCCCGGAGCACCGGACCGATTCCTGCAGTCTCACCTCGCGATCGCACAACAAAAGGTAGGCAGAACCTGTTGATAAAATCCAAACTCTGCATAGTTATATAGGAATCACATTAGGAGGTGAGACTGTGAGAGCGGTTCGCTACGGGATATCTCGTGGGGACGAATAGGACTGCATCACAGTATTTCCCCATAAACCCGATTGACCCTGAACGCGTGACACATCGAATATCGGCTCGTTGCATGGTGAAAGAATACCCTCGAGACCATAGGGCCTATAAGAATCGGTCATAGTGATACAAGACTACCGATGGCCGAATAATGTATGCCTGGGCCAAGAGTGGAGCCCAGAGGGATGCCTGGGCCGCGGGTGGAACCCAGAGGGAATGAGAAGAAAAAACTAGGGCCTATAAGAATCGGTCATAGTAATACAAGACTACCGATGGCCGTGTAATGGATGCCTGGGCCAAGAGTTGAGCCCAGAGGGATGCCTGGGCCGCGGGTGGAACCCAGAGGGAATGAGAAGGGCCTATAAGAATCGGTCATAGTGATACAAGACTACCGATGGCCGAATAATGTATGCCTGGGCCAAGAGTGGAGCCCAGAGGGATGCCTGGGCCGCAGGTGGAACCCAGAGGGAATGAGAAGAAAAAACTAGGGCCTATAAGAATCGGTCATAGTGATACAAGACTACCGATGGCCGTGTAATGGATGCCTGGGCCAAGAGTGGAGCCCAGAGGGATGCCTGGGCCGCGGGTGGAACCCAGAGGGAATGAGAAGGGCCTATAAGAATCGGTCATAGTGATACAAGACTACCGATGGCCAAGTAATGAATGCGTATTAAATAATTCTATGTGGTAAGAAGGTTAGAGTCCCTTTGCAGAGGAAACCGTATGCCTGGGGCACGAGTGACACACAGAGAGACAGTGTGTGTATGCGTGAGAGAGGCTGTGTGTGTGTGTGTGTAAGAGGCCCAGAGAGATTGAGACGGAGAGACTGTGTGTGTGTGTGAGAGGCCCAGAGAGAGAGAAAGAAAGAGAACAAGCGTATTTGTGGGCCGGCTAAATATAGAAATAAATCAATTAATGATAACCCGGCTATGTGTGCAACGCTTGCTTGCTTTGTTATGCTCAACGCTATTTTGCCGTATCTGATGATTGTGGGTGCGGGACACAGAATGAGAAGTCTGTTGATATGTGTCTGTGTACGTCTGCGCGAAAGAGAGAATCTGTGAGTGAATCAGTGAGTGTATGCGTGGTCCGCTCTATCTTCGCCCGTTAAAACGGGTAAAGGAAAGAATAGATAGATTGATAATAATGAATAATGTCTCTCTGACGTATTGCTTCGGTCTATGGCTTAACCTGCGGAAATAGATAAATTGACAAATGATAAATAACCTTTTTTACTGTGTTGCTTCCATTTACTGTTGGAGCCGTTAAAACTAAACTTAGATAAATTGACAAATGATAAATAACCTTTTTACTGTGTAGCTTCCATTTACTGTTGGACCCGTTAAAACTAAACTTAGATAAATTGACAAATGATAAATAACCTTTTTACTGTGTTGCTTCCATTTACTGTTGGAGCCGTTAAAACTAAACTTAGATAAATTGACAAATGACAGATAACCTTTTACGGCGTTGCTTCCATTTACTGTTGGACCCGTTAAAAACTAGACCTAGATAAGTTGACAAGGATAAGTGATATCTCTTTTACTGTGTTTCTTTGAATTACTGCTGGACCTGTCGCATATCTATGCGATACTAAACAACATCTCTTTGCCGCTTGGTTGACGGTTTAGTCTGTTGAAGCAGATTAATCAATAAAGGATAGATAACGATTATTGGCTATGAGGAATGTCTGGATGTATTGAATGACGCCTCTAGGCCCTGTTGTTGTTTTTTGCTTCCCCCCCCTGTTTTTTCTTCCTTTTTTCTCGTTCTCCTCCTCCAAAAGTGACAAGAGTTACCCCCTAGCCTCTCATCCGCTCTTGTGTGTTAGACAGGTCACACAGAGTTATAGCACCACGGCCGCCATTTTTTGAGTTCTCTCACTCAGTCCCAAGCCACACCTCCCCCTCCGCCAAATCTGGACCACTCCAGCTCTGCCCTTCCCCAACTACAGCGCCCCCTACTGGACCACTCCGACTCTGCCCTTCCCCAACTACAGCGCCCCCTACTGGACCACTCCGACTCTGCCCTTCCCCAACTACAGCGCCCCCTACTGGACCACTCCGACTCTGCCCTTCCCCAACTACACCGCCCCCTGCTGGACCACTCCGACTCTGCCCTTCCCCAACTACAGCGCCCCCTACTGGACCACTCCGACTCTGCCCTTCCCCAACTACAGCGCCCCCTACTGGACCACTCCGACTCTGCCCTTCCCCAACTACACCGCCCCCTGCTGGACCACTCCAGCCCTGCCCTTCCCCAACTACACCGCCCCCTACTGGACCACTCCAGCCCTACCCTTCCCCAACTACACCGCCCCCTGCTGGACAACTCCAACCCTACCCTTCCCCAACTACACCGCCCCCTGCTGGACCAGCTCCTCCTAGCCGAGTGTTGATATGTCCCTGAGCAAGTTACATGGTGATCACAGGATTCAGGAATAATTATCTAGAAATCACACCACTCCACAGGAGTCAATGGGTTCAATGGCGCCAGGGTAAAGTGACTCATCAAACGAGGAGCGGATCCAACCCATGGACTCTGCGTGGATAGGTGGATGTTATTTTGGTGCTTGGACCTGACGAGGTCTAGGTGCCAAGATAACAACACAAATAAAATATTTCCTTAGAGATTATGATAAGTAATAGACAATTTATTAAAAGTGATCTTATAATTTAGGAAAAACAATCGGCAATATTTAAAAATTAGACCAAATAAGTATGATCAAAAGTTATCCAAATTTCTAATTTAGGTTATCCACAATGACAAATGTCATTTAAAATAAATTAGCAAAATAAAATAAGAAAGGATGTGTGTGTGAGCCTGCCGAGGTGGGGGAGAATCCTCTCCTACTCAGAGTGATGGAGTACACAAGGGGATACACAAGCACACTTCAGATGAAACAATAGGTTAATTAGTAAATAGAAACAATGTATCAATTCAGTGTTGAATAAACTAGTTAAGATCAACATAGAGGGTTTGGGTTTGGTATAGTAGTGAATCAAAATATGGAAAACACTGAATGCAAGCAATAGGTAGAATAAAAGGTTTAATTAGGTCGTCCAATTTAAATAGATAGTGAAGGGCAATCGGGTAGGATTATGAAGAGAATTGTGATTTTGAGTAACGGTTAAGACAGAAGTGAGTCGCCAAATACTGAAAATGCAAGTTTTAATATTGTGACTTTTGTTTTCTTTCACATCTCCCTAGTAAAGAACAATAGGTGGATTGACGCCACATCTGCTGGGAAGGGATCCTACATGCTATGTTGTCAATTTGGATTCGGAAGTAGTGGGTTTACCTTTCAAATGCCACTACTGCTGCTGCAACACTTTAATAATTTTAACTCTGATAAATTATCTTTTGTTTTATAGTTGCCCTGATGTGTATTCATTACGCACACATATGTAGGCCTGTCGCGATATGCAATAAATCAATTAATTGCGCGATAAATTAAAATGAGCGATCATTTTTTGCCGGCCGCAATAATTGCAATAATAACTATATTTTTTAAATCATTGCTTTATTGGCCTAATCTGAGAAGAAATCTATGCCATAAACAGAAATATTATAGGCCTTTTATTACACGGGTCTTCTCAATGCCGTGGAACGCTCCGTTCACTTGAATAGATAGTCCGGTAACTTGTCAACCCCAGCGTCTTCGTTTGCTAAGCAACGTCAACGTCTGTGAAGGATTTCTCTGCTAATCAACACTGCTAATGAATAAATTGTAAAAAGACAGACCATGTGAAGTTATTTTTTCGTCTTGGCAAGTAGCCTTGTAATAAGCGGGATGATGTAGTATAGAACGTCGCCGGTCATTAAAATAAGCCCCTTCAGGGTGAAGCAAGACACCTCCGCTGCGCGTCGGTCACCTGTTCGCCCTGTCGGGGCTTATTTTCCCGATAGTGACCGGCGTTCTATGCATTATATATATTTATATATATTATATATATTTAGCACGGTAGACCTCAGTAACAAATGTCGGGTTGAAATCGGGCTCCGGCTCATAATTACAGGGCACAACGAGTAAACCCCCTCGTCAAGTGTCAGCAGCCGCGTTGACATGGACACATCTGTTCCGCATAGATTTCTATGCGGAACAGAAAATTATCATGTACGCCTCATTCGGAATACAATTATCTGTTCGGCATAGATTCTATGCCGAATAGAAGAGGTGGTGTAGTCCGTTTTAATCGCCATGTATGTTATTCCGAATAGATTGGGGTTTAACTTAGAGCAGCCGCAGTAGTTCGCAATTGGTCCACTGAGCTCCGTCGGTACTTTTAAGCACACCGAACTTCACCGCTGTCAAGGAAAGTGGATTTATTGCCTGATTCACGTCTTTGTTATCACTCCGTAAAAGTAGTCCGGTAAGCGTGTCCGGTTGCTAAGCGACAGGACATGGTTGTTTATTAATGACGTGTTCGCGTATCGTAGTGTCCGCGCCATGGGTCCGCGCGCGTCCGAGGTAACTGTAAATGAGTAGGCTACTAGTAGTACTTTTGCAGGCTGAACGTTAAAATACTTCTTAACTTAGAGAGATGGCAGCTGCAGTAGTTCGCAAATGGACCTTCGAGGATTCCTGGTCACTAAATACTCTCTCCCACCACCAGTCTTGGCTGCAGACTCGCATCCAAATTCCTCTTGTTTGCGGCGGAGCTTAAGGTAAATATAAAGATCTGACGAGAAATTGACGTTGCTGCACTGTCCTCCTTCTTAATTGAAGGAGCAGGCAGAGAAAAGCTCTCTCCTGCTGTGCTTTCATTAAAATCAAATTTAAAATCCCCGATAGTGATAAGACATACATTATGTCGCCGCCGGTCCAGAGATGTGTCAGGTGTGCGCGAGAGACAGAACGGACACTTTTGTTACTGCCATGTATACAGTAGTAGCCTACATTCGGAACACATTTTAGGAACAGATCTATGCCGCATAGAAATCTATGCGGATCAGATGCGGATCAGATGTGCCATGTAAACGCGGCTACTAACTTGTTGCATTGTCTGTGTGGGAGGCGGAGTCCTGGCGCAATCGTGTTTACATCCTTTTTATTTAGTGTTTCAATTTTATTTATTGTTTTTGGTGGTGTTTGGTTTTTATTCAAGAGCATTTTTTGTTAATAATAGATTGTTTTTGGTTGTTTTGTTAATTTATTCTGGATATTTTAAATGTCTTCCAGACGCCCAGTTCCAGTGTTCTTTAAAAATAAAGGTTTATTGATCTTCGAAAGGGTGTACTTTATCATTAAATTAGTTGAAAAACGGCAATATTATCGCTTATCGCAATAATTCCTGGGGCAATTAATCGCCCAGAAAAATTTGTTATCGTGACAGGCCTACACATATGGATGCATAAGGCAGATGCGGCTGAAGACTCTGTCTCCATCCCTCCACTTTGCGATCTATACTACCATATGGGTGGGGGTTGATTGTATTCCAGGTACGGCATCCTGCAGCGAGCCAGTATGGAAGGCTGGTTAGCCAACGACGGGTAAGATCCCACCTTGACACCCGGGACGACCTAAGGCAGGCACAGTCACGATTACTTGGCAGAGTCGCTGTGGGCACTGGCTCACTTGATCATGAAGTGACGAGCTGCAACAATCATGGGAAGTCCCGTCTGGGGTGTAGGGTGGAGGAGGAACAGGAGTCAGGTATGTCAGCTCTGGCAGCAGAGGTGGTCTTGAAACGGGGCATGTCGCGTTTTATTTCGTTTTATTTTACCTTTGTGGTATAGAAGGCCACTAACGCATGCAAGTTTTTTCGGTTTAGTGCATGACTTTGGAACAGCGTGGTTTCAGGCGGCTGATGGTAAACCCACCCATATTGGGCTTTGGATTTGGACATACTGGTTTCGGTTTCCCTTCCCAAAAGATTGGTTTCAGTTTGCTGATGCTTAAGGTTACACGTTTCGACGTTGGTTGCACCAACGGCGTTCTTAGATTTGCTTATCATTTAATGCGCATGGCTTTGACCATTGCGCAAGGGGGGAGGTATTGAGGAGAATTAGGAACATTTTTGGAAACAAGGTTTTTCTTCACCATACTTGCAAACAATGATTGAAATCCAGCTAAATGAGTGTGAAATATTTGAAAAAACAGTGTTCAACAGAGGGGTAGAAGCAGTCCCATCAGAAGACCAAAGTGCGGCTACAGTAATCAAGTTTCGGACTAGAGAAGTCATGACTAGGTTTGGAATTCCGTCAGAAATAAGCTCAGACAAAACGTTTATTCAGAGAACACTCAAACAAGTGATTCAACATTTGCATGTCAAATAAAGACTAGATTATGCCCCAATCCTCAACCACAAGGTATGGTGGAAAGAGTGAATGGGACGCTCAAGATAAAAAATGAACAACATTTGTGCAAGCACTAAATTGAATTGATGCACTACCACTGACACTAATGAGTTATCGCATGAAAACTAACAGAACGACACATCTAACCCCGCATGAAATGCTTAAGGGTCGACCCATGCCTTCACTTAACATTCGAGGGTCCCAAAAGGGACTTCCATTAGAGTTATTAGAAATAGAATTAAGGAAAATTTGTTTGAACATCTAACTGTTGTACATAAGTTTGTAATTCCAGCAAGAGAAACACAAAGTTCCAGGGCCGGAGGAGGAGCCAGATGCAGACACGCCCGGAGCCGACGAACTACCCAAGAATGATGCAATCAAATTTCGGCAGGGTTTGAATCAGTCCTGTTTTGGTGGTCCACTATTAACAAAAATGTTGATTGGATAAATAATATATACTATAATCAGCAACGGTTTGTCAATTTTTTCCATGGATAAGGTCAAGGGACTATATAGATATAGATATGCTATTGGCAGAGCAAGGAGGGGTGTGTGGGATGATAAGGACAACATGTTGTACTTTTATCCCAACAACATGGCCCCTGACGGGTCAGTGACAAGGGCCCTGGCCGGCCTTCGAGCTCTTTCCGTCCAGATGGCAGAGGACTCTGGGGTCGACAACCCCATGGAGAAATGGATGACTGACATGTTTGGCAAGTGGAAGGGCCTTCTCATGGCCGTCCTGTCATCCCTGGCCTGCTTCGTCGGGATTGTGGTCTGCTGCGGGTGTTGCTGCATCCCCTGTGCCCGCACCCTCTGCTCACGCCTCATCACCACGGCCCTCGAAAAGGAGAAACAACAGCCCCCTCCCTACTCCGAAGCAGCCCCCCTCATGCCCCTTCTGGATTGCCTGGACGAGCTTCCCCTGGACGACCAGATGGTGCCTGAAAAATTTGACTGTGAGTATGGCCTCCCTCGCCCTGCAACCCCTGACTTTGAGTACGAGCTCCCCTACACACTCCCAACCCCCGCCACCGACTGTGTCCCCGCCGAGCCGGACACCTACCCGTGAGTGCTAGTGGCCTCTCCAGGTACACGGCCCCGGCGTCCTGTTTCCACCGCCGTATGCTGAAACCCCACCACGAAACCCCCTTCCCCCCTCCCCGCCTGTGACGTGCTAGTAACCTCTCCAGGTGGGCTGCCCCATTCCCGTCCCCGCCAACGGCACCACCCCCCTCCCACCTGATGCACCCACGTCGCCTGGACCAGGGATCTGCGTTCCGGTACCAGGGGCTGCGGCCCGTTCCCTTAAGGCTTGAGGGCGCCCCTGGCTGTATTTGCTTCTGTACGCTCCACTGTTTTTAGCCGCTCCCATATCTATGCCCGCGTCTACGCAACCGACGCCGGGAACGCAAATGTTGTTGTTTATATCGCTGTCCCACTAGATGGAGCTCGGGGATACACACGGGCGAGATTCCAGGGGCCTTGATTGCCCGTTTAGCAGATGAGGTCCTGAGCGCAGTTGAATAAAAGGGTCTAATGCTCAGGTGGCGCCTTGCGTCCACCTGCCCGTGATGACGCTCAGGGCTATTCCGTGGTTTCAGTTGTTCCCGTGCCCCGTGCCTACCCTGGATACCCCATGCGTGTGATTGCTTATTGTTACACGACCAGCTAACTCCTCCTCACATCCTTAGTGTGTGGTCATCTGGGGATGGGTTGAGGGGGATTGCCATTCGTTATCTACCTCATATCTTTCTATTATTATTACTATTATTTAGGGACACGTTTCATGGTTGCATTTCTTTCCTGTGATTGTTATTGTGTAGTATCTGTGTGATTGTTGCATTTTTGTTATATTGTTATTGTTTACTGTTAGTCTTATTGCTGCTTTTTGCTGATACTGTTTTTGTTTGGAGTTTGTTTTATTGTTGCATTTCGTTGTTATTTTTATGGTTTGGTGTTGGTTTTGTTGTGTGGCCAGCTTTGTTGTTGGTTGTTGTTTTTTGGTATCGTTTGATATTTGTTTTAGTATTGTTGTATGCTTGTTGTATTTTTTATTTTTATTTATTTTTAATTTTTTTTCTCTTTTTTGTGTATTATCTGCGGCCAGTATTGTTGGTATTGTCTGTTCGCGATGTAAGGCCGGGGTGGATGCCACCCCCTAGGTGGGGTGTGTATGGCACACCCATGTCTGAAGCATGGGTGGCGTTTCTCCCACGTGGTTCCCCATCCAGGTCCAGCGACTTGTTTTAGTCCCATACTCATGGTTGTTTGTTTTTATGATTGTTTTGCCTTCTTTCTGTTACTTCTAAAAGTGTTATAATGATAGTCCCGCGCTGGAGTCCTATCCCTCGCATCCCTAATGAGTAAAAGTCGTCTTGCGACGACTTGAGGGGGATATGTTGGGCAAAATAACCTGCTGAGCACATCACATGTACATTATAAATATAGCTAACTCCTACCCCAGCCTGATCAGCACATCACATGGCAGTCACCTTACAATAGTCAACTCTTAACGCCTGATAAGCACAACACATGGCAGTCACATTCAACTTTTAGACACATAACACACACATGATAATATAGTCAGGTCGAGGCCAGAGCTAAGGCCCCATTTCTCCGCCAGGCAAATGGTAAACACTCAGACAATGCACTGTTTCATCCTCAGAACGGGAGGGCCACAAACAGGAGACTCTTTGAGGCGCTCCCCCATCAGGAAGAACACGAGAAGATAAACTAGGGCCTGAGAGCCAAGGTCACGCAAAGACACACAGAACCACATACGTCTCAAACGCACACACCTCACCAAGAGGAAGATACAGCATAAGAGTGTGTCACAGAGAGATTCTAACACTTCTTCTGAAGCAGACCTTCCACGGAGGCGAAGCTCTGGACGAACCATCAGCGCTGATTAGGGACTTAGACATATTCGATTTCTCACGCTTTATGACTCTGTATAACCGTTGCCACTTTACTTAATAAATCCAAGGTCCTCGTGCCGATAGACTTTATTACCTCTCCGTCTCATTTTATCTGATCCAGTAACTAGACAGACCGTTTTTCCCTTCACCGGAAGTGGAAGGGGGGGGGGGGTGTTCACATTTGGTTTTAGTCTTTTCGCTCGGTTCTAGCCCTGCTTTTGAGTCGGAGAACCGAGCGAAAAGACTACAACCAAAGGTAAACAACCGCCCTTTCTGTTTCCGGCCAACAGGCAATGATTCTAGGAGGTATTCTAGTCCGCTGAGATATGAGCCAGAGAGCTAACGTTATGGATTGTACATATTTATAATTCGAAATTCGTCTCAGCCTTTATACCACAGATACTCTAGGGTCTAAAGCATATAACCGTGTTGTCTGATTACAGTTTAATTCTTTTTTCACAATTTAACAGATCTAGTTTTGAAGAATAATCACCGCGCCATTCGTTTCAATGGCAATCGGGACGGTCTATACTTTCAACATAAAGGGCCCTATCTTGCATCCGGCGCAAGTGACTTAGTCACTGGCGCATGTGTCGTTGCTAGTTTACAACTGGCGCAGAGCGTTCTTTTCCACCACCGCCACTCGTCGGTAAATTAGGGAATGATCTTGCGCCCCAAGGGGCGGTTCGGCGAAAGGAGGAGGCGTGTTCTGGCGCAAACGGTATTTTGCCGTTTCTGAATACAATTGCGCCCCAGACCAGGAAATACATGGTTTAAAGTCAGTGGCGCGTTGTTCAGATGCTATTTTAAGGGCGCATGCATACATGCTGTGGGATCCCGCTCTCCGGTGGGTCAGAATCCCGGAATAAATCACTTGGTCTCTTATAGGGTAAGCCGCACTCGGCATTTAATTGTTCACAAAACAGAATAACGCATGCATACGACTTTTAGGGTCTCCGTGAGCCTCTAAATGGCGCGCTGGTTCGGCTGTGCTCTCCAGGTCGCTGTCGCTCGTCTTCTGCCCCCGGATGCCGCATGCCGGCTCCTTATATGGTGGCTTCCGGGTCTCGTCCTCTCCACCGCCGGCTGTTTGCACTCACGTCCATTAGCGTGCCCTAAGGGAGGCTCTTTGTCGCCGGCTAGTGGATGGCGGTGGTATATGCCATCCAGCACGAACCCTCGGTCCCGTCCGGGCCGAGGTTTGAGGGGCGGGATGCCACACTCCCCCACCGTTTGCTCAGGCCTCCGGTAGCCGGGGAATCCACCCAGGCAAGCGTCCCGTCGTGACAGGGCGTCGGCGTTGGCGTGCTCTCGGCCCGGTCGGTGGTCCACCTTGAATCTAAAGTCCTGCAGGGCCAGGAACCATCGTGTCACACGGGCATTCGTGTTCTTGGCGCCTGCCATCCACTTTAGTGGCGCGTGGTCGGTGACCAGAGTGAACTCCCGCCCTAGGAGGTAGTACCTCAGCTTGTCGAGGCTCCACTTGATGGCGAGGGCCTCTTTTTCTACTGTTGAGTAGTTTCGCTCGTTCGGCAGCAGTTTCCGGCTGATGTACATGATTGGGTGCTCCTCTCCTGCCCGGACCTGGGACAGGACACCCCCCAACCCGACCTCAGAGGCGTCCGTGTGCACTAAAAGAGGGGAAGCAAAGTCAGGGGTTATGAGTAATGGCTCCGCGCATAAAGCTTCGCGGAGCGTCCCAAAGGCCTGGTCAGCAGCCTCGGACCAGGTGATCCGATCCGGCAGGGCCTTCCGGGTCAGGTCGTTCAGGGGGCTGGCCAGCGTGGCGAACCCGGGTATAAATCGCTGGTAGTATCCCACCAGCCCTAGAAACGACTTCACCTGTTTCTTGGTGCGGGGTTCGGGCCAGTCCCTGATGGCGGCCACCTTACTCTCCTGGGGTCGGATGGTCCCCCGTCCCACCTGGTACCCCAGGTACGCCGTCTCCTCCTGTCCGAGCCTGCACTTGGCCGGGTTGGCCGTGAGGCCCGCCTTCCGCAGCTCCCCTAGCACCGCCCTCAGCTGGTGGAGGTGGACATCCCAGCTGTGGCTATATATAATGATGTTATCTATGTAGGCCGCCGCGTAGTCCCGGTGGGGCCTCAGGATCTGGTCCATCATGCGTTGGAAGGTGGCCGGCGCTCCATGTACTCCAAAGGGGAGGACGGTGTACTGGTAGAGCCCCCCTGGAGTTGAGAACGCCGTTTTCTCCCGGGCCGCCCGGGTCAACGGTACCTGCCAATATCCCTTGGTTAGGTCCAAGGTCGAAAGATACCGGGCTGGACCCAGGCGTTCGACCAACTCGTCCACCCGGGGCATGGGGTAGGCGTCGAACTCGGACGCCTCATTCAGCCTCCGGAAGTCGTTGCAGAACCGGTGAGATCCATCTGGCTTTGGTACGAGGACCACCGGGCTGGACCAGGCACTGCGCGACTCTTCGATGACGCCGAGCTGTAGCATTCGGCGGACTTCGGCCTGGATGGCCTCTCTCCGGGCCTCCGGTATCCTGTAGGGTGGAACTCTCACCTTCACCCCCGGCGCCGTCCGGATGTCATGATGGGCGACTGTGGTCCTCCCCGGAAGCTCGGAAAACACGTCCCGGTGCTGCATGACGAGGTCCTCCAGGTCTCGCTTTTGGGCTGGGCTGAGGTCCTCACCCATCGGAACCTCCGGGATCTCCTGTCGGGCCGCCAGCGCCAGGGGGGCGGGGTCAGGGGGTTCCCTTCCCCCTCGCCACTGTTTCAATATGTTAATATGATAGAGCTGGGTGGGCTTCCGCCTCCCCGGATGTCTAACCCGGTAGTTCACTTCTCCCACCCGTTCAACCACCTCATAAGGTCCCTGCCACTTGGCCAGGAATTTGCATTCAGCTGTGGGGACCAGGACCAGGACCAACTCTCCAGGATGGAGGGTACGCAGCTGGGCTCCCCGGTTGTAGACCCTCGCTTGGACCTGCTGGGCTTGCCGGAGGTGTTCTCGGACGATGGGCCACACTCGGGCCATGCGGTCCCTCACCTGCTCTACGTGGTCCAGGGTGGTGCGGTGGGGTGACGGCTGGCTCTCCCATGCTTCCTTGGCGATGTCCAAGATGCCGCGGCGCCTCCGTCCGTACAGCAGCTCAAACGGTGAAAATCCGGTGGATGCCTGGGGCACCTCCCAGACTGCGAAAAGCACATGGGGTAATAGCTGGTCCCAGTTCTTACCATCTATAGCCATGGCCTTCTTCAGCATTTGTTTTAATGTCCGGTTAAAGCGTTCCACCAAGCCATCGGTCTGGGGGTGGTAGACGGAGGTCCGGAGCTGCTTCACCTGCAGGAAACTGAGTAATTCCTTCATTACCCGGGACATGAAGCATGAGCCTTGATCGGTTAATACCTCCTTGGCTATCCCCACCCGGCTAAACAGGAGCATCAGCTCCCGGGCGACTGCCTTCGCGGTGGCTGCGCGCAGGGGTAGGGCCTCTGGGTACCGGGTGGCGTAGTCCACCAGGACCAGGATATATCGATGACCCCGGCTGGTCTTGGGCAGGGGCCCCACAATGTCCATAGCTATCCGCTCAAAAGGAGTCTCTATTATTGGCATGGGAATAAGGGGGCTTCTGACTGTGGCCCTAGGTGCTACCCTCTGACACTCGGGGCACCCCAGACAATGGCGCTCCACGTCCCTTTTTACCCCCGGCCAATAGAACCGCGCGAGGACCCGCTCTCGGGTCTTGTCCATGCCCAAATGGGCTCCTAGGAGGTGGGTGTGGGCCATAAACAGCACCTTGCTCACATACGCCCGGGGAACCACCAATTGCTCCCTTACTCCCTCCTCGCCTTTCACTACTCTATATAATAGCCCCCTCCTCGTGCTAAAATGTGGGTGCAACGTGTGACTCACCGAGTCCCGGGCCTGACCGTCGTGGGCCACCACATGGCTCCAAGCGTGTTTCAGGGCCTCGTCTTGGAGCTGGGCGCTGGCGAACTGTCCTGGTCGGGCCGAGCCTACCTCCTTCTCCGGGAGGAAATCGGAAAACTCGGTGAGGGGGGAGCTCTCCGGGTCCTCCGGGGGGTTGGGTTGCTCGGACGCTGTGAGGGTGTCCGGGGTGCCGGGTTGGGGTCCCGGTGATCCGGGTTGGGAGGGTCCGTCCCCCTCGGACTCCTGGTCCTCTGCCGTCGATGCCCTGAGGGACGACGGGCGCCGTGTGGCCCCGTACGCCTGCCGAGCTCTCCTCGCCCCCCGGCGGGGAGGTTCTCTCCTGTTCCGGAGTTCTCGCGTCGGGTCCCACAGCCGGTTAAATATTGGGCAGTCCCTCCCAATTAAGAGCGGAACCGGGAGGTGGGGTACAATCCCCGCCCGTGCTGTAAACACACCCTGTGGTGTACGTACGACCACATGGCATGTTTTATAGGTCCGTACATCCCCATGCACGCAGGCCACGTCCATGGGATCCCCCTCCCTCCCTCCCGCCAAGTCGGGACGGAGGAGGGTGACCACGCTGCCGGTGTCCAATATGGCCTGCGTGTCTAGGTTCATCACCCTTGCCGGTATGGTCGGGCTCTGGGGCGTCGTCTGTGTCCAGCAGGTGGCCAGCAAGCAGGGCCGGTCCCCCCCCCAGTCCGCGTAGGCCGACGGCATTGACACGTCCTGCTTTCCAGGGCAGTAGCGCGCTATATGGCCGGGCTGATCACACTCGTAACAGCGTCTCCGTTCGCGACTCTCCGGGGTTACGAGCGGTGGGGGCGGTGCAGCCGCGGGAGGCCCGGTCGTGGGTCCCCATCGGTCTCGGCGGGTCTCGGCGGGTCGTGGGGTGGTATAGGTCCGGTTGCTCAGCCGCTGGGCCACCTGCCAATTCTCCAGCTGCCTGACCAGGTCATCTATGGTGACGGGGTGGTGGTGGGCCAGTACCCTGCAGGCATCCGGCGGTAACTGGCGTATGGAGTGGTCTATAATTACCCTATCTATAGGGCTGGGTCCTTCTCCGGAGGTTAGCCACCTCTTCACCAACCGACCGAGTTGTGCAATCTGCGTCCGCACCGCGTCCCGGGCGTCGAATCGCCAGTCGTGGATACGTTGCGCGCGGGCCGCGAGGTTATGTCCGTAGTACGCCAGGATTGCCTGTTTGAGGGCGGGGTACTGCCTGGCGGCCTCCGCTGACAGGTCTTGGCTCGCCTGCTGGGCAGGGCCCGTGAGAAAGGGAGCCACGATGTGGGCCCACTGCTCCACTGGCCAGTTCTCCCTCTGGGCCGTCCGCTCAAAGGTCTCGAGATACGCCTCCACGTCATCGTCGGGCCCGAGCTTGGTGAGTCGGCTGGTCGGGGCGGCGGTCGGGGCGTCCCGGACTGCGTGTTGCGTGAGCCGTAACACGGCTTCGCGGAGCAGGGCGAAGTTCTCCGCCGTCTCCCGCTGTGTAGCCGCAGCAGCCGCCGCGGCTCCATCCGGGTTCGTAGTGGGTTCTTCTTAGGCTTGCATTCTCCACCATATGTGGGATCCCGCTCTCCCGTGGGTCAGAATCCCGGAATAAATCACTTGGTCTCGTATAGGGTAAGCCGCACTCGGCATTTAATTGTTCACAAAACAGAATAACGCATGCATACGACTTTTAGGGTCTCCGTGAGCCTCTAAATGGCGCGCTGGTTCGGCTGTGCTCTCCAGGTCGCTGTCGCTCGTCTTCTGCCCCCGGATGCCGCATGCCGGCTCCTTATATGGTGGCTTCCGGGTCTCGTCCTCTCCACCGCCGGCTGTTTGCACTCACGTCCATTAGCGTGCCCTAAGGGAGGCTCTTTGTCGCCGGCTAGTGGATGGCGGTGGTATATGCCATCCAGCACGAACCCTCGGACCCGTCCGGGCCGAGGTTTGAGGGGCGGGATGCCACAATGCGCATGCGATGCATACGGATTGCTTGTGCACCTCACGCATACACTTTGCTTCTCTCATCTACCTAGCCGCACATTCTTGGTAAATTATTTGGGAAAGAACAGCTGATGGAGCGGTAATAAGTTGTACTTTTAAATCAATGCATCTGCAAACACCGTACAGCAAACACATATTTTCTTATATGTGTTCAACTTTTCTTGGTAGGCGATACAGGGCACTGTTTGCCAAAACCAGCCGACACAAAGTCAGCTTCTTTCCCCAAGCAGGCACTCTGTTGAACGCTCAGAAATAGCTCCCAACCTTTCGCCGAACAAGGGCTATCAAAACTGTTCTGCATCTACCTCATGTAGATTTAAATTTTTAAATTCCAATATTGTTGTTAATATATTGCCATTGCACTGATCTGTCTTGCACTGTATTTATATTTAAATCCTAAATCTCTCACTGTATATTGACTGCACTGATATCGCACCATTTCTTCCCCTTACATTGTTTCTTCCTCTTATATTGTTGTATATACTATATGCTTTTTGCAAATTTGTACATTATATTGCATTGTTATACTGTATACTTAACAGTATATTTATATTTCGTACTGTTTTGTTTTATTTTTTATATACTGCAATCAATCACAATTTAATTGTGTTTTTCAGTTTTGCACAAAGTATATAAATTCAAAAATATATATTAATTCATTATTTCCATTATAATCTACTACTGTCGTCTATCTCATACTCTCCCTTCTACATTATCTTATCCAATGCTCTTTTTTATCCAATTATCTTATCAGTTTCCCTGATATAATCTATGAGGGCTTATGAAACACTGAAACTCTTTTCAGAGCAGATGGCCTACACCCAAACAGGTTAGGCTCAAAACTGTTGAGGGACAATCTTCTCTTCTCGCTTTACGCACAGGCCACAATCTTGCCATGGTCTGACGCACAGGCCACAATCAGAGCACAGGTTGAGAAGAAGCGAGACTACAGCCTCCCCCACACAACTACTCTGCCACTATCTGACACACAGATAGCAGACAGCCCACAGACCTTGAAGAGAGACAACAGCCCGCCCGACGCCATCAACACTGTGCCCTCCCCCATCGCTGATGCTGGCTTGGCGAGGAACGGCCACCCCCCTCCTCTGCACTCCCCCATCGACGATGACCTCCAGCCTCATCTCTCCCATAGCCACAACAACAACTCCAGCTGGGATAGAGTCTCCGATGTCTCCCTTTGCGATTTTCCAGCCGAATTTAAGAAACTGGAATATGCTGGCATCAAACTTGCATCTGTGTCAATGATAGCATCGCCACGTCATGGCCGCAGGCTGCTATCACCCAGGAGGATGGCGCCCCACCCCCACCACCGTACTGATAGTAGTCCTGAGTATTACTGAGACAAAAAAGGGTTCAGCCGTAGACACAGTATAAAGGAAGTTTCTCATAATCTGCTGAACCCAAGGTTGCCTACGTCAAAGCAGGGCAACTTTCACATTCATGCTGTAACCACTAAGAGAGTAAACAAAGGGAAACTTAGACACACTGCTAACCTCACAAATCTCATATCTATTGCCTCCAAACCAAAAACAATCTTAAAGCCTATCAACAGCACCATCAGGATGGCTCTACTTAATGTGAGGTCTCTTAATAACAAATCATTTTTAGTTAATGATTTTATTAACACTTCCAAACTGGATTTTATGTTTTTAACTGAAACATGGCTGGAACAAAATAACAGTGCAACCGTTCTGATAGAGACAGCTCCTCCCGACTATAACTTTTTTGATGCATGTAGATCTGGAAAAAGAGGTGGAGGGGTTGCTGCTATATTTAAAAATGTATTTCAGGGGAAACAGATGTTATTTGGTGATTTTCCATCGTTCGAATACCTTAGTGCTGTATTGAAATGCTCCCCCAGAGTTCTCCTATTAATTATTTACAGGCCACCCACATATTCTGCAATTTTTTTCGATGAATTCACAGAATTATTGTCTAGCATCTCCACAGAATTTGACTGTCTAGTTATAACTGGTGACTTCAATTTTCATACTGATGATTTGAATGACAAGTGTGCAAAAAAACTTTTTACCATTTTGGACACATTTGAACTGTCTCAACATGTGAAAGAGGCTACTCATTGTAAGGGGCACACTCTAGACCTGGTTATCACAAAGGTCCTCAATGTTTCTGATCTCTCTGTGACTGATCCTTCCTTGTCTGACCACTTTTGTGTTTTCTTTAACATATCTTTTATTCCCGACATACAGACAAAATCAAACACTGTCAAAAAACGGTATATCAATGAAGATTCTAATGTACTTTTTAAAAAGGCCATCTCCTTGCTACCACCTCTAAACCCATGTTCTGCTGATGATCTTGTAGAAAACTTTAATTTGAAAATTTTGAAAGTCATAGATGTCATTGCACCTTATAAGGTTAAAACGATTTCTGGAAAGCAAAAGGCACCCTGGAGAAAAGCTGCTTCTGTAACAGCACAGAAAAAGGAATGCAGGAAGGTTGAACGCATCTGGCGTAAAACAAAACTTCATATTCACCATGATATCTATAAAGAGAGCCTCCGTGCCTACAATTTAGACTTAAAAAATGCTAGAGAAACATTTTTCTCCAATATCATTAAAACCAACACTAATAATGCAAAAACCCTATTTGCAACTGTTGACAGACTGACCAACCCCCCAACAGAAATTCCACCTGATCTCCATTCCACGCAGAAATGCAATGAGTTTGCAGCTTTTTATATTGATAAAATTGAAGGTATCAGACGCGCCATCAATATCTCCACGTCAAACAAAAATGTTGGACTACCACCCTGTTCAGGCAAAAATTACGTGGCAAGGATGGCATGCTTTAATGTTATAGACTCTCAAAATCTTGTGGAAACTGTGACACAACTAAAGCCATCCACCTGTTGCCTTGATACTATACCTACCAACCTCTTTAAGAATGTTTTCGACTGCCTAGCAGTAGACATATTGCAGATAGTTAACAACTCTCTCCAGTCAGGCAAGTTCCCAAAAGCTTTGAAAACTGCAGTTATTAAACCCCTTTTAAAAAAGCGGAGCCTAGATGCCTCTATTATTAACAACTACATACCAATATCAAATCTACCCTTCATAAGTAAAATCATTGAGAAAGTTGTCCTCCAGCAACTAAATCACTTCCTGGCATCAACTGGTTGCTATGACACCTTCCAATCAGGATTTCGACCCCTGCACAGCACTGAGACCGCCCTTATTAAAGTTGTAAACGACATCCGTCTTAACACAGACTCTGGCAAAACCTCAATACTAATGCTACTTGACCTCAGTGCTGCATTCGACACTGTAGACCATACATTACTTCTGGAAAGGTTAGAAAACTGGGTGGGGCTTTCAGGCACTGTCTTAAATTGGTTCAGGTCCTACCTACAAAATAGGAACTACTTTGTATCAGAATCAACCAACGTGACATGTGGAGTCCCACAAGGTTCGATCTTAGGACCCTCTTTATTCAACATCTACATGCTCCCACTAGGGCAAATCATGCAAAATAACAATATTGACCATCATTGCTATGCTGATGACACGCAAATCTATGTATCACTATCACCAAATGACTATCGGCCCATAGATCTGCTGTGCCAGTGCATTGAGCAAGTGAAAGAATGGATGTGCCGAAATTTCCTTCAACTAAATGAGGACAAAACAGAGATAATTGTATTTGGTTCTAAAACGGAAAGGCTTAAAGTAACCCAACACCTTCACTCTCTGTCCCTGAAAACCTCAATCAAAGCCAGAAATCTAGGGGTTATCATGGATTCAGATTTACATTTTGACAGTCACATCAAATCAGTTACAAAATCGGCATATTATCACCTTAAAAATATAGCAAGACTTAGAGGGCTCATGTCCACCGAAGACTTACAAAAACTGGTACATGCCTTTATCACTAGTAAGCTTGAATACTGCAATGGTCTCCTCACAGGTCTCCCAAAACAAACAATGAGGAAGCTTCAGCTTGTTCAGAATGCTGCTGCTAGAGTTCTAACAAAGACCAAAAAATTTGATCATATTACACCAATTCTGAAATCGTTACATTGGCTTCCTGTAGGTCAGAGAATTGACTTTAAAATCATGTTGCTAACCTATAAATCCCTACATGGTTTAGGCCCAAAATACTTAACTGATATGCTTCCACTACATCAGCCTTCTAGACCACTAAGATCCTCTGAGACCAATCTGTTAATTATCCCCAGAGTAAACACAAAACATGGGAAAGCAGGATTTAGTTACTATGCAACAAATAGCTGGAATAAACTCCCAGAGGATTTAAGACTTGCCCCAACTCTGAGCACCTTTAAAACAAGACTGAAGACTTTTATGTTTGCTATAGCTTTCTGCTAAAATCTTAAATACATTGCACTTTCTAAAAAGCTTTTTTAACTTTGCCTTTATTTTCTATTTTAATACTAAAATGCCTTTTTCTATTCTACCCATTTCTTTGCATATGTTTTTCTTTTATTTTATTGTATGACTGTTTATATGTGAAGCACTTTGAGTCTGCCTTGTGTATGAAAAGTGCTATATAAATAAAGTTGCCTTGCCTTGCCTTAATTGCAGAGGCAGGAAGTCCAGCCAGGAGTGAGTTGCAGTAGTCGAGGCGGGAGATGACCAGTGATTGGACTAGAAGCTGAGCTGCTTCCCTTGTGAGGAAGGGCCGGATTCTGCGGATGTTGTAAAGTGCAAATCTGCAGGATCGGGCCACGCAATGATGTTTGCGGTGCAGGATAACTGATTGTCCAATACCACACCAAGGTTTTTGGCTGTTGGAGAGGGAGATACAGTGATGTTCGACAGTGACCAGTAAGTCCATGTGTGGGCAATCTTTCCCTGGGATTAGGAGGAGCTCGGTTTTGTTCAGGTTAAGCCTCAGGTGATGGGCATTTGTTCAGGTGCTGACGTCCGCCAGACATTCCGATATGCGTGTTGCAATCAGGGCGTTATCAGATGAGGGGAAAGAGAGAAATAGCTGAGTGTCGTCAGCATAGCAGTGATAGGAAAGCCATGTGATTCAATGAGGGAGAACAGAAGAGGCCCCAGTACAGAGCCTTGAGGGACACCAGTTTCAAACGTGCAAGGTTTGGACAAGGAGCCATTCCATGTCATTTGATAGGTGCGGTTTGTCAGGTAGGATGTGAACCAGGAAAGAGCAAATTCAGCGATGCCAAGTTCGGCAAGAGTGGCAAGAAGGATCTGGTGGTTTACCGTATCAAATGCTGCGGACAGGTCGAGGAATGAGAATGAGAACCGATGAGAGGGATGAGGCTCTGGCAGCATGGAGGGACTCAGTCAAAGTGAGGAGAGCCGTCTCGGTGGAGTGTGCCTTCTTGAAACCTAACTGGTGAGGGTCAAGGAGGTTGTTGGATGAAAGATAGGAGGACAGTTGGTTAGCGACGGCACGTTCAAGTGTTTTAGACAGCAATGAAAGAAGAGATACCGGTCTGTAGTTCTGGATGTCGGTGGTATTAAGAGTTGTTTTTTTGAGGAGAGGCTTTATTCTGGCAGTCTTGAAAGACGCTGGAACAATGCCTGAAGTGAGGGAGGAGTTGATAATTGAGGTGAGAAATGGCAGGATGTCGCTTGAGACATCCTGGAGGAGAGAGGAGGGGATAGCGTCAAGGGGGCAGGTGGTGGCATGGTTAGATGTTATTATTCTGTTGACCTCGTCAGATGTGAGAGGGCTAAATTGGGTAAAGACAGAGGAGGGGATGGGAGGAGGGAGAATGGAGGCAGGAATAAAAGAGGAGCTAATAACTTTCTGGGTAAAGTAGGTAACAAAGTAATCAGCAGTGAGGCAGGAAGGAGGTGGGGGTGAGGGAGGGTTGAAGAGGGACGAGAACAGGGAACAGTTTCCTGGGGTTTGAGGAGTGGATTTTGTTCCGGTAGAAGGCAGATTTGGTTGTTGACACCCAAGAGGTGAAATCTGAAAGAAGGAAAAGATAGTGAGTTAGATCATTAGGACAGTCTGATCTCTTCCATTTCCTCTCAGCTGCTCTGAACTTTGTTTTACAAGTTTGCAGAGGATGGGTCAGCCAAGGAGGGGGGGCGGTGAGGATCGCGCTGGTCTGGAGTGGAAGGGACAGAGGGAATCCAAGGAGGAGGAGAGGGAGGATAGTGTCTGAAGATTCATCTGTAGATGGTTGAGAGAATTGTTCGATAGAAGGTAGTGAAGACAGAACAGTAGAGGCAATCGTAGAGGGAGAGAGGGATTTGAGGTTACGGCGAGTGGTGACAATGTGGGAGAGGAGGGGGGAGAGGATTTCAAGGGGAGAGAAAAATCAACCAAGTGATGGTCAGACACAGGGAGCGGGGTAACGGAGAGAGCAGAGGTGCCGCAGGTGAATATTAGGTCAAGCTGGTTCCCAGCCCTGTGTGTGGGAGGAGAAGGGGTTAGTGTTAAGTCAAAGGTGGCGAAAAAGTTGGTTAGTTCAGGTGAGTGCAACTTCTCAGGCAGGATGTTGAAGTCGCCGAGGATAACGAGTGGGGTGCCATCCTCAGGAAAGCAACTGAGGAGGGCATCCATCTCGTCGTAGAATTCACGGAGGGGACCTGGAGGACGGTAGATCACCACAATGGAGAGCTTGATAGGAATTGTTACCGTGACAGCGTGGAGTTCTAACGCAGATCTGGCCAAGTGTTCTAGTGGAAGGACCTGGATGGTCTAGGGGTGTGCGAGAATGAGTAGACGGTGGAGAGGGCAGCAGGAGTAGCAGAGTTCTCTGGAGTGATCCAGGTCTCTGTCAGGGCCAGGAAGTGAATGGTCATGAGGGACGCGTAGGCTGAAATCGAGTCTGCCTCCGTAGTGTACGCCTCCCGTGTGCGATTCTCCCGGCGTCTCCAGGCTTGGTCGTGCGTCTGGACTCTCTTCCTAAAGGGACCAAAACCACAGCCTTTTAGCCGTTGCCTAATTGGCCTCCTCCTCCACCGCAGGTGCTTCTTGTCAGGCTCCTCAGTGCGACCTAAAATGAGCCCTCTGTTGCCGACCGGTGGGAATCGGTGGTATCTCCCGTCCAGGACCTCTTCCTTGGGCAGCCTGGTCTAATGGGTTGGGGCCGGGTTGCCACAATATACACTTTATGCTGACTTTTCCTCCAAGCTATTTCATACATCCAGTGGAAAGTTAATGCACATAACGATTGGTTACCTGGCATAACAGTAAACATAATTTGTTCATCAATTTGGTTTTGTGGTGGTATCTGAGCACATAAAACTATTCTCTCTTCCTTTTTATCTATTCCTGAATGTGTCGGATTTGTATGGTCCTTCTCTCCTGGGCTTGTTCCACTTCCTCCTGAACACCCTTAGGTAAACTTGGTTACCTGGTTCCACCCCTCTTGGTGGTTCCTCCTCCAACTCTGGAACTTTGTGTTTCTTTCGCTGGAATTACAAACTTATGTACAGTAGTTAGTTGTTCAAACATATTTTCCTTGATTCTATTTCTAAATACTCTAATGGAAGTCCCTCATGGGGCCCTCGAACGACAGGTGAAGGCATGGGTCGACCCGTAAGCATTTCATGCGGGGTTAGGTGCGTTGTTCTGTTAGCTTGCATGCGATAACTCATTAGTGTCAGTGGTAGTGCATCAATCCAATTCAATTTAGTGCTTGCACAAATTTTGTTGATTTTTGACTTGAACGTCCCATTCACTCTTTCCACCATACCTTGTGATTGAGGATGATAGACGCAACCTAGACTTGGTTTGACATTCAAATGCTGAATCACTTGTTTGAGTGTTTTCTGAATAAACGCTGCCCCATTGTCTGAGCTTATTTCAGACGGAATTCCAAACCTTGGCATGTCTTCTCTAGTCAGAAACTTGATTACTGTAGCCGCACTTTGGTCTTTTGATGGGACTGCTTCTACCCATCTGCTGAACCTCAGTCAATGCTAACTAACATGTACATCATGTCAACATAGTCCATGACCAAATGTCAAAATGGTCCTTCAGGAGTTGGAATGTGTCCCAATGGAGTAGTGATAGTTTTTCTTACATTGTTTTTTGCAAATACTTTTTTGCAAACAATTCTCCTCAACACCTCCCCCCTTGCACAATGGTCAAAACCAAGCGCTGTAACGGGGGGGTTAGGAAAAACCCAAGTGCACAGACTGACAATGGTGACAGGGGAAACCAAAGGTTTATTGATTTCACAGATGATCTGGATCGGGCAGGCAGAGTAAACGGGGACAGGCAAGAGTTCGGGGACCGGCAGGCAATCAGGTAGACTGGGGGTACTGTCGGCGGGCGGGTAGTCGGGCAGGCGAGGGGTCGGTATCAGGAGGGCAGACAGGCAGGCGAGGAGCCAGAAACAGGGGAGCAGACAGGCCGGCACGGACTCGACCACAGGCGGGTGGTCAGACAGGCGAGGGTTCGGGAACAGCGTTGGAGAACATTTCTGGAGTTGCGGGAAAGCTCTGTGAGTAACAAGAGACGATCTGGCAGAGACTGAGTAGAGAGAGGATTGATTTGAGGGAGCACAGGTGAAGGTGGTTGAGCTAATTAGGTGAGATCAGCTTGGCAGGCAGGTGAACGGGAAAATCAGGAGCGGACCATGACATGCGCATTAAATGATAAGCAAACCTAACAACGCCGTTGGTGCAACCAGCCTTGAAACGCCTAACCTTAACCATCCGTAAACTAAAACCAATCTATTGAGAAGGGAAATCACAGCCAGTATATCCTAAACCAAAGGTAGATATTGGTGTGTTTACCATCAGCCGCCTTGAATCCACGCTGTTCCCAAAGTCATGCACTAAACTGAAAACATTACGGGCCCTATTTTAACGGTCTGAAACGCAAGTGGGAAGCGCAAAGCGCAAGTAGCTTTGTGGGCGGTTCTACGGCACTATCGCTATTTTACAGGCGGATAAATGACGCTTGCGCCGCGGCGCAAGTGTCAAAAGGGTTGGTCTGAAGCAGGCTAATTACCCGTAGGTGTGGTTTGGGCGTAACGTGCAACAAACCAATGAGAGTGCCAGCTCCCATCCCCTTTAAGAGCCATGAGTGCATTTGAATCGGACGAGTTGATATTTTGACAGCGCGTCTGCAGTCTCCGATGAGACAGATGCACATGAATTTGCAAATGGCTTAGTTTATTGCCAAATAATATGGCCTAATTCACACATGGAATAAGGGGTTTTCTTCCACAACTTCAGAAATACTGAGTCCTCAAATAAATTTCGGCAAAGAAAACGTATGATAGGCTATAACATAGGCCTATGATATGCGGTAACTGTGGTTCTATATGATATACGCAATACATTATAAACATTGTTTCTTATCAGTATTGTATGCTATCCTAATATGCATGTGTCCCCGCGGTAATAGACATTGCCATTGATTGTATTATGCGTTACGTGTTTAGTTTGCCCAAGTGAAGGAGTTCAAGTACCTCGGGGTCTTGTTCGCGAGTGAGGGAACTATGGAGCGTGAGATTGGCCGGAGAATCGGAGCAGCGGGGGCGGTATTGCGTTCGCTTTACCGCACCGTTGTTACGAAAAGAGAGCTGAGCCGCAAGGCAAAGCTCTCGATCTACCGGTCGATCTTCGTTCCTATCCTCACCTATGGTCATGAGGGTTGGGTGATGACTGTGGGGAAAAACGGTCTGTCTAGTTACTGGACCAGATAAAATGAGACGGAGAGGTAATAAAGTCTGTCGGCACGAGGACCTTGGATTTATTAAGTAAAGTGGCAACGGTTATACAGAGTCATAAAGCGTGAGAAATCGAATATGTCTAAGTCCCTAATCAGCGCTGATGGTTCGTCCGGAGCTTCGCCTCCGTGGAAGGTCTGCTTCAGAAGAAGAGTCAAGAGTCCCTGTGTGATACAGTTTTATGCTGTATCCTCCTCTCGATGAGGTGTGTGCGTTTGAGGTGTGTGTGGTTCTGTGTGTTTTGCTTGGTCTTGGCTCCCAGGCCCTGGGAGAGCTTCGTAACGGGGGAGAGCTCCTCGTGTCTCCGGTGTGATAAATTAAAACGGGGAGTGCCCCCCCAATATGTCTCGTGTGTGATAATTTAATGTGGCTCTCAGGCCCCTGGTGTGGGCAGGGGTATCTCTTGGTTCCTCCTAACGGGGAAGAGCTCTCAATATGTCTCCTGTGTGATAAATTAATGTGGCTCTCCCGTTCTTGAGGATGACTGGTGCATTGTCTGAGTGTCCACCATCTGCCAGCCTGGGAGATGGGGCCTTCAGCTCCGGCCTTGACCTGACTATATATTATCATGTTTGTGTTCGTTGGGTTAGAGCAAGAGTTGACTATATTGTAATGTGTCCATGTGATGTGCTCATCAGGCTAGGGTAGGAGTTAGCTATATTTATAATGTACATGTGATGTACTCAGCAGGTTATTTTTCCCAACATGACCGAAAGGACGAGATCGCGGGTACAAGCGGCCGAGATGAGTTTTCTCAGAAGGGTGGCTGGCGTCTCCCTTAGGGATAGGGTGAGAAGCTCAGCCATCCGTGAGGAACTCGGATTAGAGCCGCTGCTCCTTTACTTACGCCTCGTGCCCACTGCACCGTCAGTCAACGGACGTCAGAAGGCGTGGCTGACGGATGGGGGAGTAGTCTTTGCAGAGGCATCCGTCAGCCAATCAAATCGCTTCCCGCTAACAACAACAAAGCCGGGTTCTTTCCGCTTCTTCCTGCTTGTTGTGTTACTTGTCATTGCAAGATGGATCCCGTTGTAGCAAGGATGGTGTTGGTTCAGGTTGCTGGTGCTTTGGTCCACCGACGTGGAAAGCAAGTGCATCGGCGTTGGTGGGTTCACCCCATTCTCCGGACACGCAACCAGAGAGGGGAGTATCACGCACTTGTGCAGGAGTTGCGTCTGGATGCTCTCCTTTTCCACCAATATTTTCGGATGCCTCCGGACTACTTCGACGAGTTGCTTGGCAAGGTCGGTCCTCTCATTACCGTGGCAGACACACAGTTTCGTTCTGCAATTGGCCCTGCCGAGTGACTCGCCATTTGCCTACGGTAAGGATACTTTTTTTTTTTTAATGATCACACAACTAGCATTTCCATACAGCTCATTGGTGTGCACATACTGCTAGGCTATAGAAAAGGTGCCCATTTCCATCCACGGTGTTGTTTGCATAAGATTTCCTAATTAGGGAAGACATATACCCATCTATAGCCATAGTAGTGTGCAGAGTGTTCCTGTTAAATCTCAGGTTATGTGGTAGAGCTATCTGTAAACAATCTAGTCATATTAGTTGTGGATGTCACATGGGATTATTTATGTATCAATGAAGAGTGTTGCAGATAAATGTGTTCCATCATAAAGCCTTTCTATGAACATGGTATGCAAGCAACCATGTATGAATAATAAATATAACTAAGCTGTCATGACTTATTCTTTAATGCTTTATTTTTTAGGTATCTTGCGACTGGCGATTCCTTTCACACGATTGGCTTCAGCTATCGTGTGGGCACTTCGTCAGTGTGTAGGATAGTGCGGGAGGTAGCCAGTGCCATCTGGACTGCTTTGGTGGAGGAGGAGATGTCTGTTCCCAAGAGGGCAGACTGGAGCACCATGGCCGAGCAGTTTGAGTGGCGCTGGAACTTCCCCAACTGCATCGGAGCGATTGATGGGAAGCATGTTGTGATACAAGCTCCAGGTAACTCTGGCTCCTTGTATTACAATTACAAGGGCACCTTCTCCCTGGTCCTCCTCGCCGTAGTGGACGCCGACTACCTCTTCCGGGTTGTGGATGTTGGAGGCTACGGCAGGACGAGTGACAGCGGCTCCCTCCGTAACTCCGCGTTTGGGGAAGCTCTTCGCGATGGCACCCTTGACCTCCCTCCCGCCCGCGTCATCTCCGGCGCAGAGCAGCGGGGGCCACTTCCTCACGTGTTTGTGGGGGATGAGGCGTTCCCACTCATGACCCACCTGCTGCGGCCATTCCCTGGACAACATCACACTCAGGAGAAGCGAGTGTTCAACTACCGCCTCAGCCGGGCTCGTCTGGTAGTGGAATGTGCCTTCGGGATCTTGGCATCTAGGTGGCGCATGTACCGGAGCGTGATTGGCACCAGTCCTGAGGTAGCTGAGGTGTGTGTGAGGGCCACCTGTGTGCTGCACAACTTTCTCGAGAGGAAGAAGCTGCAGGGTAGAAGACGAGGGGTGGAACCGAACATCGAGCCATCGACTGATCCTGAAGCCCTGCGTGATGCACCCAGGATGGGCTCCAACAACGCCACCAGACTGACCATCCAGATGCGGGAGGCCTACTGTGCGTTCTTCAATGAGGAGGGTGCAGTGCCATGGCAGCCAAGAGCCTAGCAACACAAAGGCTCTTCAACCAAACAGCTCTTTTAAGAGCTACCCATATCTTAAGAAAAGAAGCATATTCAAACTACACCTGCACCTTCCTATACCTGCGTATACATTGTACATTTGCTCAAGGTTAAGTTTTAAAAGTAAATGTAATAATGATTGATAATGATTTGGTTTTGTTTTTCACAGATGACCCGAGCCAGCTTTCAAGAATCCCTATTGTCTTTCTGCAAGTGTACTGAATAATTATTAATGTGCTAATATTAATATAACATAATTCCACTTCCAAATTATAATGTATTATAACTGTATTATAAAAGGAACACATCACAATCAAAGTATTTTTTTTTAATTAAGAACACACAGAACAACAGAACAACAAAACGACAGAAACACCATAATTTAACACCATAACAAACATAACCTCAGTCACTCAGTCACTGTCATTCTCCCTAACCTCCCCCTGTAGCGCCGCCATATCTGCCCTGGAAACGATCTGGTACACCTCGTACCGCACCATGGCTCTATTAGCACTTGAGAGCCTTCTCATGGCAGGGAGGAGGGACATAAAGAAAGCCTCGTCCTCAGAGGGGGGCTGCGGCTGTGGCTGCGGCTGTGGCTGTGGCTGTGGTTGCGGCTGTGAGGCAAGTGTAGCCAGCGGCTCCATGAATGCCAGCATGCCCTGTTCAAAGAAGGACATCTCAGGCCTCCGCCGCTTCCTACCCCTGCCCTCTTCTGGGGGCTGCACGGGCCACTGGCTCCTGCCCACAGGTCCACCGTCCGCTGCTGGGGCCGGGGCTGGGGCCGGGGCTGGGGCTGGGGCTGCGGCTGCTTCATCTGCTGCTAGTGACAGCGCACCTGCCTCTCCATGCTCCTCTATCACCACCATCACCGACACCGGGGATGGGTTGCGATGAGGGAGGTTGGAGGTGGTCCCTCGATTTTGCAGGAATGGAGCTAGGAAGCCCATCACCGCCATGTACCTCCACACAGGCTGCTTGTCGGCCCCTGCCCCACTCCTCTGGGCTTCCTTCTCCTTCACCCTCTCCCTCCGATATCGGTCCCTGAGGGATCTCCACCGCTTCACACATTCAGCCGCTGTAAATAAATATATGAAATAAAATTATTGATCACATTACAATCTACTTCATTCTTTTCATTATTATTTTCTGTAAAGACTTGAACATTTATGTCTATGTACTCTTTATAATCTATGTAGCAGTAGCTATGCTGTAGCTGCTATGTTACGTTTTTGGATTCTGCACTGCATACACTGTCCAACTCGAATTAATAAATACAGGGATATTGTTTCCAAAACGCATATGTATACAGAAAGTGCATGTTTAAACATGTGTCAGCAATTGCAACTATACATTCTAGGTAGCAGTTAATTATATATTTTGGAGGATGCTAATGCTGGACCATGCATGCTGTATTGCTAGCAGTCATTCAACACTGATTCATTTGAAAAGTAGTACATACATCGAAAATAAATACATATTACCTGTTTCCCCCACCTCCAATGACACATCTTACCATGCCCGATCTTTTAATGTGGTGTCCCTGTATGTGTACAGGGACTGGTCATACAAAATCGGGCGAGAGCCAACGGCGATTATCAGTTTGTCCTCCATTTTTTAAATTAACTTCTCCGCCGCTCTCCCGCTTTCTAGTATCGAGCCCGAGTCGCGTCACAGTGCTTAAATTTGCATACGCGATCTGATTGGATGACGGATCCGTCGCTGCCGAAAAAGTTGAACATTTTTCAACTTTCTGACGGTGGCGAACGCTCCAACTGAACGGACGGATCCACAATGCATTGCGCGTCCGTCCCCATGCAAAGTCAATGGGCAACTGACGGAGGCAGTGGGCACGGGGCGTTAGAAAGGAGTCAGCTGAGGTAGTTCGGGGATCTGGTAACGATGCCCACTGGGCGCCTTCCTTGGGAGGTGTTTCAGGCACGTACAGTGGGGAGGAGAACTCGGGGAAGACCCAGGACTAGGTGGAGAGATTATATCTCAACACTGGCTTGGGAACGCCTCGGGATCCCCCCGTCAGAGCTGGTCAATGTGGCCCGGGAAAGGGAAGTATGGGGCCCCCTGCTTGAGCTGCTCCCCCCGCGACCCGACCCCGGATAAGCGGACGAAGATGAGATGATGATGAGAGAGTTTAGTTTGCGTGTGTTTAAACAGAGCACACACGCGCGCCCGCATTCATTCATTCTTTTTAACACTCACTCGCGGTAAAACAATGTTTTTCACGATCAAATAGGCCTACTCATCAATCCTAAAAGTTATGGGCATGTAGGCCTACACGATGTCTGTGTCAAGAAAATATGTGTTTGCTGTACGGTGTTTGCAGATGCATTGATTTAAAAGTACAACTTATTACCGCTGCATCAGCTGTTCTTTCCCAAATAATTTACCAAGAATGTGCGGCTAGGTAGATGAGAGAAGCAAAGTGTATGCGCGAGGTGCACAAGCAATCCGTATGCATCGCATGCGCATGTATGCTTGCGCCCTTAAAATAGCATCTGAACAACGCGCCACTGACTTTAAACCAGGTATTTCCTGGTCAGTAGCGCAATGGTATTCAGAGACGGCAAAATACCGTTTGCGCCAGAACACGCCTCCTCCTTCCGCCGAACCGCCCCTTGGGGCGCATGATCAATCCCTAATTTACCGGCGAGTGGCGCTGGTGGGAAAAGAACGCTCTGCGTCAGTTGTAAACTAGCAACGACACATGCGCCAGTGACTAAGTCACTTGCACCGGATGCAAGATAGGGCCCTACATGCGTCAGTAGGCCTGTGAGAAGGTGGAACCCTCCGCCTTCTCACAGTCTTGCATTAGAGAAACTATTATTATTGGGTGTCAAGCAACTATGTTGCGAGACAACCTATTGTTTTTGTATGAATTCCTATTATTATTGGGTGTCAAGCAACTATGTTGCGAGACAACCTATTGTTATTGTACGAATTCTTATTATTGGGTGTCAAGCAACTATGTTGCGAGACAACCTATTGTTATTGTACGAATTCTTATTATTGGGTGTCAAGCAACTATGTTGCGAGACAACCTATTGTTATTGTACGAATTCTTATTATTGGGTGTCAAGCAACTATGTTGCGAGACAACCTATTGTTATTGTACGAATTCTTATTATTATTATTGGGTGTCAAGCAACTATGTTGCGAGACAACCTATTGTTATTGTACGAATTCTTATTGGGTGTCAAGCAACTATGTTGCGAGACAACCTATTGTTATTGTACGAATTCTTATTATTATTATTATTATTATTATTATTATGCTGCCATTGGAGTCAATGGCAGCCCATAGAACCGCTTGGCGAAAAGTTGTGAAATTTGGCACACTTGTTCAGGACTGCCCCATTAGCCCATTAAGCCAATCTAAGGTCGCTAGCCCAACAGCTCTAGCGCCACCAACAGGTCAAAGTTGGGCATGCATTCATGTTCATAACTTTTGACCTATTCGACCAATTTTCACAAACCAGGTATCATTGGATTCCTTGAACCAAGCCCAGTTCAACACATCCTATGACGTCATTGCGCCATGACGTATATGTCCGCCATCTTGGTTTATGTCAAAAACCTTCAAAATGCTACTTCTATCACAAATCTTGTCCAATCATCTCGAATCTTGACACACATGATCTTCTGGCCATGCTTGATAAAAAACATCGAATAGATTTGTCAAATTCAAAACCGTTTGTCCGCTAAAGCCAATCAAATTTAACCGCCAAATTGCCAAACCGGAAGTAAGCCCATATCTCAGAAGCCCTTTGACCTATCATAACCAACCTTGGTAGAGAGACCCATGACCGCATCACGGTGACACTGAATGAATTTGGTGACCCTTGACCTCTAGGTGGCGCTGTTATTAATGTCGATGTGTTTTGACTCCTCTCTCTTCACATGAGTACATTTAAAACTTATTTTCAATGTCTGGTGATACTATCAGACCTCCCCATATAGCTCATATATTACGTCTTGCAGAAATATCCGCGACAGCCAATGATATTCGAGCGCGAAGCCGGAAAACCGGAAACACGCCAATATCTCTGCAGCCCTTTGACATATCATAACCAAACTTGATACATTGACCCATAACATAATCATGGGGACACTCAAATAATTTGGTGACCATTGACCGCTAGGGGGCGCTATAATTAATGAAGACGTGTTTTAACTCCTCTCTCTTCACATGAGTACATTTCAAACTTATTTTCAATGTCTGATGATACTGTCAGACCTACTCATATAGCTTATAAATTATTTCTCATTGCAACATCAGAACTTGGCCGCCATGTTGAAATTTGTCAAAATCAGTTGTAAATTCCCACAGGCCACAAATTATGTCCAATCTTCATGAAACTCTGCATATATGATCTTCAGACCAAGCTGAACTAATGTGTTAAACAGCTTTCTCAAATTCAAAACCGTTTGGCCGTGACAGGCAATCAAACTTGACGGCGCTCATTAATGGGTAGACACTGCACTCGTGTGGCGATAAGCGGTACTTAATGTATAATGCAACAATGACTATATTTACCATTCCGCCCACTTAAAATATAAACTGCAATTCCCACTGGATCAGATGCTTCACGAACCACCTCCAGAAGGGATGCTTGTTTACATGGTGTCTCTTTTAGGGATATTGTTCCGAATACCCCTATGTATTTGTGACATTTGTTCTGTCAGGCAGACTGCATTGCGCCCTTACCTCTAGGTGGGGTCCTTTTTCCCATTTACTCATCCCACCGGCTGTCGGTATTGCCGATTTCCGAGGCGGTCGTCATGTAGCCCCCAGGCCAATTGCGTCCATCCGGCAGAATTAGCCTACCGAGTCCGATTATGCTTGACACCCACATTGCTGCTCGCAGCTATATTTATTATTATTATTATTATGCTGCCATTGGAGTCAATGGCAGCCCATAGAACCGCTTGGCGAAAAGTTGTGAAATTTGGCACACTTGTTCAGGACTGCCCCATTAGCCCATTAAGCCAATCTAAGGTCGCTAGCCCAACAGCTCTAGCGCCACCAACAGGTCAAAGTTGGGCATGCATTCATGTTCATAACTTTTGACCTATTCGACCAATTTTCACAAACCAGGTATCATTGGATTCCTTGAACCAAGCCCAGTTCAACACACCCTATGACGTCATTGTGCCATGACGTATATTTCCGCCATCTTGGTTTATGTCAAAAACCATCAAAATGCTACTTCTATCACAAATCTTGTCCAATCATCTCGAATCTTGGCACACATGATCTTCTGGCCATGCTTGATAAAAAACATTGAATAGATTTGTCAAATTCAAAACTCTTTGCCCGCTTAAGCCAATCAAATTTGGCGGCGAAGCCGCTAAACAGGAAGTGAGCCGATTTCTCAGCATCCCTTAGAAATATCATAACCAGACTTGGTATATAGACCCATGGCCTCATAAAGGTGACACTGATTGAATGTGGTGACCTTTGACCTCTAGGTGGCGCTGTTATTAATGTCGAAGTGTTTTGACTCCTCTCTCTTCACATGAGTACATTTCAAACTTATTTTCAATGTCTGGTGATACTAACAGACCTCCCCGTGTGGCTAGCATATTATTTATTGCAGAAATATCCGTGACAGCCAATGATATTCGACCGCGAAGCCACCAAACCGGAAACACGCCAATATCTCAGCATCCCTTTGACATATCATAACCAAACTTGTTACATAGACCCATAACATCATCATGGGAACACTCAATGAATTTGGTGACCATTGACCTCTAGGGGGCGCTATAATTAATGAAGACGTGTTTTAACTCCTCTCTCTTCACATACAAATAAATAATAATAAAATAATAATAATAATAAAAATACATTTCAAACTTATTTTCAATGTTTAATGATACTGTCAGACCTCCCCATATATCTTGTAAATTATTTTGTTGATATTGTTCCGAATACCCCTATGTATTTGTGACATTTGTTCTGTCAGGCAGACTGCATTGCGCCCTTACCTCTAGGTGGGGTCCTTTTCCCATTTACTCATCCCACCGGCTGTCGGTATTGCCGATTTCCGAGGCGGTCGTCATGGAGCCCCCTGGCCGATTGCGTCCATCCGGCAGAATAAGCCTACCGAGTCCGATTATGCTTGACACCCACATTGCTGCTCGCAGCTATATTTGGGTGTCAAGCAACTATGTTGCGAGACAACCTATTGTTATTGTACGAATTCTTATTATTGGGTGTCAAGCAACTATGTTGCGAGACAACCTATTGTTATTGTACGAATTCTTATTATTATTATTATTATTATTATTATTATGCTGCCATTGGAGTCAATGGCAGCCCATAGAACCGCTTGGCGAAAAGTTGTGAAATTTGGCACACTTGTTCAGGACTGCCCCATTAGCCCATTAAGCCAATCTAAGGTCGCTAGCCCAACAGCTCTAGCGCCACCAACAGGTCAAAGTTGGGCATGCATTCATGTTCATAACTTTTGACCTATTCGACCAATTTTCACAAACCAGGTATCATTGGATTCCTTGAACCAAGCCCAGTTCAACACATCCTATGACGTCATTGCGCCATGACGTATATGTCCGCCATCTTGGTTTATGTCAAAAACCTTCAAAATGCTACTCCTATCACAAATCTTGTCCAATCATCTTGAAACTTGGCACACATGATCTTCTGGCCATCCTTGATGAAAAACATCGAATAGATTTGTCAAATTCAAAACCGTTTGCCCGCTAAAGCCAATCAAATTTGGCGGCGAAGCCGCCAAACAGGAAGTGAGCCGATTTCTCAGCATCCCTTTGACATATCATAACCAGACTTGGTATATAGACCCATGGCCTCATAAAGGTGACACTGATTTAATTTGGTGACCTTTGACCTGTAGGGGGCGCTGTTATTAATGTCCATGTGTTTTGACCTCTTTCTCTTCACATGAGTACATTTACAACTTATTTTCAATGTCTGGTGATACTATCAGACCTCCCCGTATAGCTAGTATATTATAACTTGCACAAATATCCGCGACAGCCAATGATATTCAACCGCGAAGCCGCCAAACTGGAAAAACGCCAATATCTCAGTATCCCTTGGACAAATCATAACCAAACTTGATACATAGACCCATAACATCATTATGGGGACACTCAATGAATTTGGTGACCATTGACCTCTAGGGGGCGCTATAATTAATGAAGACGTGTTTTAACTCCTCTCTCTTCACATGAGTACATTTCAAACTTATTATCAATGTTTAATGATACTGTCAGACCTCCCCATATATCTTGTAAATTATTTTGTTGATATTGTTCCGAATACCCCTATGTATTTGTGACATTTGTTCTGTCAGGCAGACTGCATTGCCCCCTTACCTCTAGGTGGGGTCCTTTTCCCATTTACTCATCCCACCGGCTGTCGGTATTGCCGATTTCCGAGGCGGTCGTCATGTAGCCCTCTGGCCGATTGCGTCCATCCGGCAGAATAAGCCTACCGAGTCCGATTATGCTTGACACCCACATTGCTGCTCGCAGCTATATTTGGGTGTCAAGCAACTATGTTGCGAGACAACCTATTGTTATTGTACGAATTCTTATTATTATTGGGTGTCAAGCAACTATGTTGCGAGACAACCTATTGTTATTGTACGAATTCTTATTATTATTATTATTATTATTATTATTATGCTGTCATTGGAGTCAATGGCAGCCCATAGAACCGCTTGGCGAAAAGTTGTGAAATTTGGCACACTTGTTCAGGACTGCCCCATTAGCCCATTAAGCCAATCTAAGGTCGCTAGCCCAACAGCTCTAGCGCCACCAACAGGTCAAAGTTGGGCATGCATTCATGTTCATAACTTTTGACCTATTCGACCAATTTTCACAAACCAGGTATCATTGGATTCCTTGAACCAAGCCCAGTTCAACACATCCTATGACGTCATTGCGCCATGACGTATATGTCCGCCATCTTGGTTTATGTCAAAAACCTTCAAAATGCTACTCCTATCACAAATCTTATCCAATCATCTCGAAACTTGGCACACATGATCTTCTGGCCATCCTTGATGAAAAACATCGAATAGATTTGTCAAATTCAAAACCGTTTGCCCGCTAAAGCCAATCAAATTTGGCGGCGAAGCCGCCAAACAGGAAGTGAGCCGTTTTCTCAGCATCCCTTTGACATATCATAACCAGACTTGGTATATAGACCCATGGCCTCATAAAGGTGACACTGATTTAATTTGGTGACCTTTGACCTGTAGGGGGCGCTGTTATTAATGTCCATGTGTTTTGACCTCTTTCTCTTCACATGAGTACATTTACAACTTATTTTCAATGTCTGGTGATACTATCAGACCTCCCCGTATAGCTAGTATATTATAACTTGCACAAATATCCGCGACAGCCAATGATATTCAACCGCGAAGCCGCCAAACTGGAAAAACGCCAATATCTCAGTATCCCTTGGACAAATCATAACCAAACTTGATACATAGACCCATAACATCATTATGGGGACACTCAATGAATTTGGTGACCATTGACCTCTAGGGGGCGCTATAATTAATGAAGACGTGTTTTAACTCCTCTCTCTTCACATGAGTACATTTCAAACTTATTATCAATGTTTAATGATACTGTCAGACCTCCCCATATATCTTGTAAATTATTTTGTTGATATTGTTCCGAATACCCCTATGTATTTGTGACATTTGTTCTGTTAGGCAGACTGCATTGCCCCCTTACCTCTAGGTGGGGTCCTTTTCCCATTTACTCATCCCACCGGCTGTCGGTATTGCCGATTTCCGAGGCGGTCGTCATGTAGCCCCCTGGCCGATTGCGTCCATCCGGCAGAATAAGCCTACCGAGTCCGATTATGCTTGACACCCACATTGCTGCTCGCAGCTATATTTATTATTATTATTATTATGCTGCCATTGGAGTCAATGGCAGCCCATAGAACCGCTTGGCGAAAAGTTGTGAAATTTGGCACACTTGTTCAGGACTGCCCCATTAGCCCATTAAGCCAATCTAAGGTTGCTAGCCCAACAGCTCTAGCGCCACCAACAGGTCAAAGTTGGGCATGCATTCATGTTCATAACTTTTGACCTATTCGACCAATTTTCACAAACCAGGTATCATTGGATTCCTTGAACCAAGCCCAGTTCAACACATCCTATGACGTCATTGCGCCATGACGTATATGTCCGCCATCTTGGTTTATGTCAAAAACCTTCAAAATGCTACTCCTATCACAAATCTTGTCCAATCATCTCGAAACTTGGCACACATGATCTTCTGGCCATCCTTGATGAAAAACATCGAATAGATTTGTCAAATTCAAAACCGTTTGCCCGCTAAAGCCAATCGAATTTGGCGGCGAAGCCGCCAAACAGGAAGTGAGCCGATTTCTCAGCATCCCTTTGACATATCATAACCAGACTTGGTATATAGACCATGGCCTCATAAAGGTGACACTGATTTAATTTGGTGACCTTTGACCTGTAGGGGGCGCTGTTATTAATGTCCATGTGTTTTGACCTCTTTCTCTTCACATGAGTACATTTAGAACTTATTTTCAATGTCTGGTGATACTATCAGACCTCCCCGTATAGCTAGTATATTATAACTTGCACAAATATCCGCGACAGCCAATGATATTCAACCGCGAAGCCGCCAAACTGGAAAAACGCCAATATCTCAGTATCCCTTGGACAAATCATAACCAAACTTGATACATAGACCCATAACATCATTATGGGGACACTCAATGAATTTGGTGACCATTGACCTCTAGGGGGCGCTATAATTAATGAAGACGTGTTTTAACTCCTCTCTCTTCACATGAGTACATTTCAAACTTATTATCAATGTTTAATGATACTGTCAGACCTCCCCATATATCTTGTAAATTATTTTGTTGATATTGTTCCGAATACCCCTATGTATTTGTGACATTTGTTCTGTCAGGCAGACTGCATTGCGCCCTTACCTCTAGGTGGGGTCCTTTTTCCCATTTACTCATCCCACCGGCTGTCGGCATTGCCGATTTCCGAGGCGGTCGTCATGTAGCCCCCTGGCCAAATGCGTCCATCCGGCAGAATTAGCCTACCGAGTCCGATTATGCTTGACACCCACATTGCTGCTCGCAGCTATATTTATTATTATTATTATTATTATGCTGCCATTGGAGTCAATGGCAGCCCATAGAACCGCTTGGCGAAAAGTTGTGAAATTTGGCACACTTGTTCAGGACTGCCCCATTAGCCCATTAAGCCAATCTAAGGTCGCTAGCCCAACAGCTCTAGCGCCACCAACAGGTCAAAGTTGGGCATGCATTCATGTTCATAACTTTTGACCTATTCGACCAATTTTCACAAACCAGGTATCATTGGATTCCTTGAACCAAGCCCAGTTCAACAAACCCTATGACGTCATTGCGCCATGACGTATATGTCCGCCATCTTGGTTTATGTCAAAAACCTTCAAAATGCTACTCCTATCACAAATCTTGTCCAATCATCTCGAAACTTGGCACACATGATCTTCTGGCCATCCTTGATGAAAAACATCGAATAGATTTGTCAAATTCTAAACCGTTTGCCCGCTAAAGCCAATCAAATTTGGCGGCGAAGCCGCCAAACAGGAAGTGAGCCGATTTCTCAGCATCCCTTTGACATATCATAACCAGACTTGGTATATAGACCCATGGCCTCATAAAGGTGACACTGATTTAATTTGGTGACCTTTGACCTGTAGGGGGCGCTGTTATTAATGTCCATGTGTTTTGACCTCTTTCCCTTCACATGAGTACATTTACAACTTATTTTCAATGTCTGGTGATACTATCAGACCTCCCCGTATAGCTAGTATATTATAACTTGCACAAATATCCGCGACAGCCAATGATATTCAACCGCGAAGCCGCCAAACTGGAAAAACGCCAATATCTCAGTATCCCTTGGACAAATCATAACCAAACTTGATACCTAGACCCATAACATCATTATGGGGACACTCAATGAATTTGGTGACCATTGACCTCTAGGGGGCGCTATAATTAATGAAGACGTGTTTTAACTCCTCTCTCTTCACATGAGTACATTTCAAACTTATTATCAATGTTTAATGATACTGTCAGACCTCCCCATATATCTTGTAAATTATTTTGTTGATATTGTTCCGAATACCCCTATGTATTTGTGACATTTGTTCTGTCAGGCAGACTGCATTGCCCCCTTACCTCTAGGTGGGGTCCTTTTCCCATTTACTCATCCCACCGGCTGTCGGTATTGCCGATTTCCGAGGCGGTCGTCATGTAGCCCCCTGGCCGATTGCGTCCATCCGGCAGAATAAGCCTACCGAGTCCGATTATGCTTGACACCCACATTGCTGCTCGCAGCTATATTTGGGTGTCAAGCAACTATGTTGCGAGACAACCTATTGTTATTGTACGAATTCTTATTATTATTATTATTATTATGCTGCCATTGGAGTCAATGGCAGCCCATAGAACCGCTTGGCGAAAAGTTGTGAAATTTGGCACACTTGTTCAGGACTGCCCCATTAGCCCATTAAGCCAATCTAAGGTCGCTAGCCCAACAGCTCTAGCGCCACCAACAGGTCAAAGTTGGGCATGCATTCATGTTCATAACTTTTGACCTATTCGACCAATTTTCACAAACCAGGTATCATTGGATTCCTTGAACCAAGCCCAGTTCAACAAACCCTATGACGTCATTGCGCCATGACGTATATGTCCGCCATCTTGGTTTATGTCAAAAACCTTCAAAATGCTACTCCTATCACAAATCTTGTCCAATCATCTCGAAACTTGGCACACATGATCTTCTGGCCATCCTTGATACAAAACATCTAATAGATTTGTCAAATTCAAAACCGTTTGCCCGCTACAGCCAATCAAATTTGGCAAAGTAGCCGCCAAACCGGATGTAAGCCCATATCTCAGCAGCCCTTTGACGTATCATAACCAACCTTAGTACATAGACCCATGGCCCCATAAAGTTTACACTGAATGAATTTGGTGATATTTGAACTCTAGGGGGCGCTGTTATTAATGTCGATGTGTTTTGACTCCTCTCTCTTCACATGAGTACATTTAGAACTTATTTTCAATGTCTAGTGATACTATTAGACCTTCCCGTATAGCTAGTATATTATTTTTGCAGAAATATCCGCGGCAGCAAATGATATTCGACCGTGAAGCCGCCAAACCGGAAACACGCCAATATCTCAGCAGCCCTTTGACATATCATAACCAAACTTGATACATAGACCCATAACGGTCTAACGGCCCTCTAAATTAAATGTATTATTATTATTATTATAACATCATCAGGGGGACACGCAATGCATTTGGTGACCATTGACCTATAGGGGGCGCTATAATTAATGAAGACGTGTTTTAACTTCTCTCTCTTCACATGAGTACATTTCAAACTTATTTTTAATGTCTGAGGATACTGCCAGACCTCCTTATGTAGCTTATGAATTATTTCTCATTGCATCAGAACTTGGCCGCCATGTTGAAAGTTGTCAAAATCAGTTGAACATTTCCACAGGCCACAAATTATGTCTGTGTTGTCTCTCCTGGCACTCATTTAATATTCTTACATTGATTTCTTAAATATGCATATGTAAAAACGGATGTGAATAATTACTTTACAGTTAAAATAAGCCAATGTATAAATTCATATTATTTTGCCGTTTTAGGTTTGTGATTATGTCACCTCCGGTTTAGTCACTTCCTGTGACGTCATTTCCTGTTAAAAATCTTACCTCTGTAGAAGGAATGGCAGACATGTGCATCTTCTGATTGTAATCCGCTAGCATCCACATGAAAGCATCTAAGAGGCAATGCCGTAAGTTTGTTTAATCAATGCAAGACATGTTTAAGATAATATATTAGAGTGGATTTAGTTAAAAATAATGTTTGATGTGTTGTTAAAAACGTTTTGGTTAGCAATTGTGTACAAACTAAAATCAATGCAATTGGCATCAGAATGTCTTCATGCAGTGTTAGACAGTTTATATTATTATTTACAACTATGTACAACATGCTGTTTAGTCAAATGAACATTCAGTATTTTTGTATTCTTTTATTTGCAGTTTTCACCGTCTGTTAATGAGGAATTGTGACAGTAAATGGTCAACCTTACTACGACTCTGTCTTCATTGGCTACGGTTTAACTCTGTGTTAAGTCAGGGTTACAACACACTGCACGAGAACACTACAATGTCCAATCTTCATAGAACTTGGCATATATGATCTTCCGACCAAGCTGAACAAATGCATTAAACCGCTTTCTCAAATTCAAAACCGTTTGGCCGTGACAGCCAATCAAACTTGACGACGCTCATTAATGGGTACACACTGCACTCGTGTGGCGACAAGCGGTACTTAATGTATACTACAACAATGACTATATTTACCATTACGCCGATTTACAATATAAACTTCAATTCCCGATGGATTAGATGCTTCACGAACCACCTCCAGAACGGGTGCTTGTTTACATTGTGTCTCTTTTAGGAATATTGTTCCGAATACCCATATGTATTTGTGACATTTGTTCTGTCAGGCAGACTGTATTGCGCCCTTACCTCTAGGTGGGGTCCTTTTCCCATTTCCTCATCCCACCGGCTGTTGGTATTGCCGATTTCCGAGACGGTCGTCATGTAGCCCCCTGGCCGATTACGTCCATCCGGCAGAATTAGCCTACCGAGTCCCACTATGCTTGACACCCACATTGCTGCTCGCAGCTATATTTATTATTATTATTATGCTGCCATTGGAGTCAATGGTAGCCCATAGAACCGCTTGGCGAAAAGTTGTGAAATTTGGCACACTGGTTCAGGACAGCCCCATTAGCCCATTAAGCCAATCTCAGGTCGCTAGCCCTACAGCTCTAGCGCCACCAACAGGTCAAAGTTGGGCATGCATTCATGTTCATAACTTTCGACCTATTCGACCAATATTCACAAACCAGGTATCATTGGATTCCTTGAACCAAGCCCAGTTCAACAAACCCTATGACGTCATTGTGCCATGACGTATATTTCCGCCATCTTGGTTTATGTCAAAAACCTTCAAAATGCTACTTCTATCACAAATCTTGTCCAATCATCTCGAATCTTGACACACATGATCTTCTGGCCATGCTTGATAAAAAACATCGAATAGATTTGTCAAATTCAAAACCGTTTGTCCGCTAAAGCCAATCAAATTTAACCGCCAAGTTGCCAAACCGGAAGTAAGCCCATATCTCAGAAGCCCTTTGACCTATCATAACCAACCTTGGTAAAGAGACCCATGACCGCATCACGGTGACACTGAATGAATTTGGTGACCCTTGACCTCTAGGTGGCGCTGTTATTAATGTCGATGTGTTTTGACTCCTCTCTCTTCACATGAGTACATTTAAAACTTATTTTCAATGTCTGGTGATACTATCAGACCTCCCCATATAGCTCATATATTACGTCTTGCAGAAATATCCGCGACAGCCAATGATATTCGAGCGCGAAGCCGGAAAACCGGAAACATGCCAATATCTCTGCAGCCCTTTGACATATCATAACCAAACTTGATACATTGACCCATAACATAATCATGGGGACACTCAAAGAATTTGGTGACCATTTACCGCTAGGGGGCGCTATAATTAATGAAGACGTGTTTTAACTCCTCTCTCTTCACATGAGTACATTTCAAACTTATTTTCAATGTCTGATGATACTGTCAGACCTACTCATATAGCATATAAATTATTTCTCATTGCAACATCAGAACTTGGCCGCCATGTTGAAAGTTGTCAAAATCAGTTGTAAATTCCCACAGGCCACAAATTATGTCCAATCTTCATGAAACTCTGCATATATGATCTTCAGACCAAGCTGAACTAATGTGTTAAACAGCTTTCTCAAATTCAAAACCGTTTGGCCGTGACAGGCAATCAAACTTGACGGCGCTCATTAATGGGTAGACACTGCACTCGTGTGGCGATAAGCGGTACTTAATGTATAATGCAACAATGACTATATTTACCATTCCGCCCACTTAAAATATAAACTGCAATTCCCACTGGATCAGGTGCTTCACGAACCACCTCCAGAAGGGATGCTTGTTTACATGGTGTCTCTTTTAGGGATATTGTTCCGAATACCCCTATGTATTTGTGACATTTGTTCTGTCAGGCAGACTGCATTGCGCCCTTACCTCTAGGTGGGGTCCTTTTTCCCATTTACTCATCCCACCGGCTGTCGGTATTGCCGATTTCCGAGGCGGTCGTCATGTAGCCCCCAGGCCAATTGCGTCCATCCGGCAGAATTAGCCTACCGAGTCCGATTATGCTTGACACCCACATTGCTGCTCGCAGCTATATTTCCTATTATTATACTGCCATGGGAGTCAATGGCAGCCCATAGCACCGCTTGGTGAAAAGTTGTGAAATTTGGCACACTGGTTCAGGACAGCTCCATTAGCCCATTAGGCCAATCTCAGGTCGCCTGCCCAACAGCTCTAGCGCCACCAACAGGTCAAAGTTGGACATGCATTCATGTTCATAACTTTCGACTTATTTGACCAATATTCACAAACCAGGTATCATTGGATTCCTTGAACCAAGCCCAGTTCAACACACCCTATGACGTCATTGCGCCATGACGTATATTCCCGCCATCTTGGTTTATGTCAAAAACCTTCAAAGTGCTACTCCTATCACAAATCTTGTCCAATCATCTCGAAACTTGGCACATATGATCTTCCGGCCATGTTTGATAAAAAACATTGAATAGATTTTTCAAATTCTAAACCGTTTGTCCGCTAAAGCCAATCAAATGTAACCGCCAAGTCGCCAAACCGGAAGTAGCCCATATCTCAGCAGGTATTGCCGATTACCGAGACGGTCGTCATGTAGCCCCCTGGCCGATTACGTCCGCCCGGCAAAATTAGCTTCCCGAGGCCCATTATGCTTGACACCCACATTGCTGCTCGCAGCTATATTTATTGGGTGTCAAGCAACTATGTTGCGAGACAACCTATTGTTATTGTACGAATTCTTATTATTATTATTATTATTATGCTGCCATTGGAGTCAATGGCAGCCCATAGAACCGCTTGGCGAAAAGTTGTGAAATTTGGCACACTTGTTCAGGACTGCCCCATTAGCCCATTAAGCCAATCTAAGGTCGCTAGCCCAACAGCTCTAGCGCCACCAACAGGTCAAAGTTGGGCATGCATTCATGTTCATAACTTTTGACCTATTCGACCAATTTTCACAAACCAGGTATCATTGGATTCCTTGAACCAAGCCCAGTTCAACAAACCCTATGACGTCATTGCGCCATGACGTAAATGTCCGCCATCTTGGTTTATGTCAAAAACCTTCAAAATGCTACTCCTATCACAAATCTTGTCCAATCATCTTGAAACTTGGCACACATGATCTTCTGGCCATCCTTGATGAAAAACATCGAATAGATTTGTCAAATTCAAAACCGTTTGCCCGCTAAAGCCAATCAAATTTGGCGGCGAAGCCGCCAAACAGGAAGTGAGCCGATTTCTCAGCATCCCTTTGACATATCATAACCAGACTTGGTATATAGACCCATGGCCTCATAAAGGTGACACTGATTTAATTTGGTGACCTTTGACCTGTAGGGGGCGCTGTTATTAATGTCCATGTGTTTTGACCTCTTTCTCTTCACATGAGTACATTTACAACTTATTTTCAATGTCTGGTGATACTATCAGACCTCCCCGTATAGCTAGTATATTATAACTTGCACAAATATCCGCGACAGCCAATGATATTCAACCGCGAAGCCGCCAAACTGGAAAAACGCCAATATCTCAGTATCCCTTGGACAAATCATAACCAAACTTGATACATAGACCCATAACATCATTATGGGGACACTCAATGAATTTGGTGACCATTGACCTCTAGGGGGCGCTATAATTAATGAAGACGTGTTTTAACTCCTCTCTCTTCACATGAGTACATTTCAAACTTATTATCAATGTTTAATGATACTGTCAGACCTCCCCATATATCTTGTAAATTATTTTGTTGATATTGTTCCGAATACCCCTATGTATTTGTGACATTTGTTCTGTCAGGCAGACTGCATTGCCCCCTTACCTCTAGGTGGGGTCCTTTTCCCATTTACTCATCCCACCGGCTGTCGGTATTGCCGATTTCCGAGGCGGTCGTCATGTAGCCCCCTGGCCGATTGCGTCCATCCGGCAGAATAAGCCTACCGAGTCCGATTATGCTTGACACCCACATTGCTGCTCGCAGCTATATTTATTATTATTATTATTATGCTGCCATTGGAGTCAATGGCAGCCCATAGAACCGCTTGGCGAAAAGTTGTGAAATTTGGCACACTTGTTCAGGACTGCCCCATTAGCCCATTAAGCCAATCTAAGGTCGCTAGCCCAACAGCTCTAGCGCCACCAACAGGTCAAAGTTGGGCATGCATTCATGTTCATAACTTTTGACCTATTCGACCAATTTTCACAAACCAGGTATCATTGGATTCCTTGAACCAAGCCCAGTTCAACACACCCTATGACGTCATTGTGCCATGACGTATATTTCCGCCATCTTGGTTTATGTCAAAAACCTTCAAAATGCTACTTCTATCACAAATCTTGTCCAATCATCTCGAATCTTGGCACACATGATCTTCTGGCCATGCTTGATAAAAAACATCGAATAGATTTTTCAAATTCAAAACCGTTTGTCCGCTAAAGCCAATCAAATTTAACCGCCAAGTTGCCAAACCGGAAGTAAGCCCATATCTCAGAAGCCCTTTGACCTATCATAACCAACCTTGGTAGAGAGACCCATGACCGCATCACGGTGACACTGAATGAATTTGGTGACCCTTGACCTCTAGGTGGCGCTGTTATTAATGTCGATGTGTTTTGACTCCTCTCTCTTCACATGAGTACATTTAAAACTTATTTTCAATGTCTGGTGATACCATCAGACCTCCCCATATAGCTCATATATTACGTCTTGCAGAAATATCCGCGACAGCCAATGATATTCGAGCGCGAAGCCGGAAAACCGGAAACACGCCAATATCTCTGCAGCCCTTTGACACATCATAACCAAACTTGATACATTGACCCATAACATAATCATGGGGACAATCAAAGAATTTGGTGACCATTGACCGCTAGGGGGCGCTATAATTAATGAAGACGTGTTTTAACTCCTCTCCCTTCACATGAGTACATTTCAAACTTATTTTCAATGTCTGATGATACTGTCAGACCTACTCATATAGCTTATAAATTATTTCTCATTGCAACATCAGAACTTGGCCGCCATGTTGAAAGTTGTCAAAATCAGTTGTAAATTCCCACAGGCCACAAATTATGTCCAATCTTCATGAAACTCTGCATATATGATCTTCAGACCAAGCTGAACTAATGTGTTAAACAGCTTTCTCTAATTCAAAACCGTTTGGCCGTGACAGGCAATCAAACTTGACGGCGCTCATTAATGGGTAGACACTGCACTCGTGTGGCGATAAGCGGTACTTAATGTATAATGCAACAATGACTATATTTACCATTCCGCCCACTTAAAATATAAACTGCAATTCCCACTGGATCAGATGCTTCACGAACCACCTCCAGAAGGGATGCTTGTTTACATGGTGTCTCTTTTAGGGATATTGTTCCGAATACCCCTATGTATTTGTGACATTTGTTCTGTCAGGCAGACTGCATTGCGCCCTTACCTCTAGGTGGGGTCCTTTTTCCCATTTACTCATCCCACCGGCTGTCGGTATTGCCGATTTCCGAGGCGGTCGTCATGTAGCCCCCTGGCCGATTACGTCCATCCGGCAGAATTATCCTACCGAGTCCCTTTATGCTTGACACCCACATTGCTGCTCGCAGCTATATTTATTATTATACTTCCTACCAAGAAAGTGGGAATTCAGCCCATACCGTAAATGTTGCACACACGCCAATTGCATGACTAGATCCAGGTCAGTGAAGACTATGCAGACGACAAAATCCAGACACGCCGGCCACTAGGTGGCGCTATACCAAGGGAAAATGCGTTTGGGGCTATAACTCCCACAACGAACCTCCCACAGTCAAAAACTTGTACCCACATATTCACTGGAGTCTGCTGCATCTTTTGGCCTAGGCCACGCCCATTTGCGTCAATGAATATTTTTCGCAAAATCGCGAAAACCGCAAAACTGTTTTTTCGCTACTCCTCCCACATTTCTTGACCATTTGACACAAAACTTTGCACACGGCATCTTCAGACGCACACGCAAAGAAATCTCAGACAGTTTTTTGATCCGACCTTCGACGACGAAACGGTAGAGTTTTCAATATTTGTTTATTAGCTAAATTAGACGTGGAAAATCAAAAATACAAAAAAATACAAAAGTAGACATCGGATCGAGTCCTAATTCTACACACATGTTGGTGCTAACCTTAATGTCGTTCGATAAAAAATTCGGAAGATTTCGCCATTAGGGGGCGCAATAAACGAGGAAATTGTATATCTTCTACAAAATTTCGCCCCGAAAACGCTACACTGACTTCTCGCTACTCCTACCACAGTCAAATCCTTTGTATCCACAGGTTCAGGGTAGCGTTTTGAACACATGCTTCGCGTCGTGCCGGCGAAATGCACATTTCTTGTCGCGTTGTGCCGGCGAAATGCACACTTCTTGGACCCCTGCATAACTGCTTGCAGTTCTAGTTAGGGGTCCAAGCCAACAGGTTGGATCCCTATTGTTTTTGTAAGGATTTTTATTAGGGGTCCAAGCCAACAGGTTGGATCCCTATTGTTTTTGTAAGGATTATTATTAGGGGTCCAAGCCAACAGGTTGGATCCCTATTGTTTTTGTAAGGATTTTTTTTATTAGGGGTCCAAGCCAACAGGTTGGATCCCTATTGTTTTTGTAGTGTTTATTTTTATTTTTATACTTACCTCCCTAAAAGTGTGCCCACAGCCCAAACCGTAAATGGTGCAGACATGCCAAATGCATGACTAGATCAAGATCCGTGGCGACTACGCAGACGACAAAATCCAGACATGCCGGCCACTAGGTGGCGCTATACCAAGGAATACGCGTTTGGGGCTATAACTCCCACACCGAACCTCCCACAGTCAAAAACGTTATACCCACAGATGCACTGGAGTCTGCTGCATCTTTTGGGCTAGGCCACGCCCATTTGCGTCTATGAATATTTTTCGCTAAATCGCGAAAACCGCAAAACAGTTTTTTCCCTACTCCTCCCACATTTCTTGACCAATCAACACCAAACTTAGCACACGACATCTTCAGACGCACACGCAAAGGAATCATCAACAGTTTTTTGATCCGACCTTCGACGACGAAACGGTAGCGTTTTGAATATTTGTTTATTGGCTACGTTTTACGTCAAAACGCAAAAATTCAAAGAATACCAAAAGTAGACGTCGGATCAAGTCCAAATTTTAGACACATGTCGGTGCTACCCTTAATGGCGTTCAATAAAGAATTCGGAATATTTCGCCATTAGGGGGCGCAATAAACGAGGAAATTGTATATCTTCTAATTGGCCAAAGGAATGTTCTTCAAACTATAAGGGAACCATCAAGGGGCAAACCCGAGTCTATATAAAAAATATGGCCAAGAATTAATAATGTAGGCGGGAGTTATTTGGCAAAGGAAAATTGTCTTTGGAAAATTTCGCCAACAGGGCGGCGCCAAAAAACGACGAAATAATATATCTCCTATTTGGCCAATGGAATGTTCTGAAAACGCGTTTTAGGCTATAACTCCCACACCGAAGCTCCCACAGTCAAAAACGTTATACGCACAGATTCACTGGAGTCAGCTGCATCCTTTGGCATAGGCCAGGCCCATTTGCGTCAGTATTTTCTTTATGCAAAATCGCAAAAACAGCTAAACTGCCTTTTCGCTACTCCTCCCACATTTCTTGCCCAATTGACACCAAACTTTGCACACGACATCTTCAGACACACACTACAAGAAATCAGCAAAACTATTTTGATCCGACCATCGTTGACGAAACGGTAGCGTTTTTAATATATGTTTTGCGTTGCAAATCAGTAAAAACTATTTTGATCCAACGACGACTAAACGGTAGCGGAAAATGCGTTTGGGGCCGAAACTCCCACACTGAACCTCTCACAGTCAAAACCTTTATATCCACAGGTTGTTCACGGTAGCGTTTTGAATACTTGGTTCGCGTTGTGCCGGCGAAATGCACATTTCTTGTCGCGTTGTGCCGGCGAAATGCACACTTCTTGGACCCCTGCATAACTGCTTGCAGTTCTAGTTATTATTCTTCCCGCCATAGAAGTGGACCCACAGCCCAAACCGTAAATGGTGCCGACACGCCAATTGCATGACTTGATCCAGGTCCGGCACCGCTACTCAGATAACCAAATCCAGACACGCCGGTCACTAGGTGGCGCTATACCAAGGACAGACGCGTTTGGGGCTATAACTCCCACAGCGAACCTCCCACATTCAAAACCTTATACGCACAGATTCACTGGAGTCTGCTGCATCTTTTGGCCTAGGCCACGCCCATTTGCGTCTATGAATATTTTTCGCTAAATCGCGAAAACTGCTAAACTGTTTTTTCGCTACTCCTCCCACATTTCTTGACCAATCAACACCAAACTTTGCACACGACATCTTCAGACGCACACGCAAAGGAATCATCAACAGTTTTTTGATCCGACCTTCGACGACGAAACGGTAGCGTTTGGAATATTGGTTTATTAGCTAAATTAGACGTGGAAAATTAAAAATCCAAAAAAATCCAAAAATAGACATCGGATCGAGTCCAAATTTTAGACACATGTCGGAGCTACCCTTAATGGCGTTCAATAAAAAATTCGGAAGATTTCGCCATTAGGGGGCGCAATAAACGAGGAAATTGTATATCTTCTAATTGGCCCAAGGAATGTTCTTCAAACTGTAAGGGAACCATCAAGGGGCAAACCCGAGTCTATATAAAAAATATGGCCAAGAATTATTTATGTGGGCGGGAGTTATTTGGCAAAGGAAAATTGTCTTTGGGAAATTTCGCCACAAGGGGTCGCAAAAAAACGACGAAATAATATATCTCCTAACTGGCCAATGGAATGTTCTCAAAACGCGTTTTGGGCTATAACTCCCACAACGAACCTCCCACAGTCAAAACCTTTGTATCCACAGATTCACTGGAGTCAGTTGCATCTTTTGGCATAGGCCAAGCCCATTTGTTTTGAACACATACTCCGCGTTGTGCCGGCGAAATGCACACTTCTTGGACCCCTGCATAACTGCTTGCAGTTCTAGTTATTCTTACCCCCCTAAAAGTGGGACCACAGCCCAAACCGTAAATGGTGCCGACACGCGAATTGCATGACTAGATCCAGATCTGTTCGGACTAAGCAGACGACAAAATCCAGACGCGCCGGTCACTAGGTGGCGCTATACCAAGGAATACGCGTTTGGGGCTATAACTCCCACACCGAACCTCCCACAGTCAAAAACTTGTACCCACATATTCACTGGAGTCTGCTGCATCTTTTGGCCTAGGCCACGCCCATTTGCGTCTATGAATATTTTTCGCTAAATCGCGAAAACCGCAAAAATGTTTTTTCGCTACTCCTCCCACAATTCTCGACCAATCAACACCAAACTTTGCACACAGCATCTTCAGACGCACACGCAAAGGAATCATCAACAGTTTTTTGATCCGACCTTCGACGACGAAACGGTAGCGTTTTGAATATTTATTTATTGGCTACGTTTTACGTCGAAACGCAAAAATTCAAAGAATACCAAAATTAGACATCGGATCAAGTCCAAATTTTAGACACATGTCGGTGCTACCCTTAATGGCGTTCATTAAAAAATTCGGAATATTTCGCCATTAGGGGGCGCAATAAACGAGGAAATTGTATATCTTCTAATTGGCCTGAGGAATGTTCTTCAAACTCGAGGGAAAACATCAAGGGGCAATCCCGAGTCTATCTAGGAAATATGGCCAAGAATTATTAATGTGGGCGGGAGTTATTTGGAAAAGGAAAATTGTCTTCGTAAAATTTCGCCAACAGGGCGGCGCCAAAAAACGACAACATTATCTATCTCCCATTTGGCCAATGGAATGTTCTGAAAACGCGTTTTAGGCTATAACTCCCACACCGAAGCTCCCACAGTCAAAACCTTTATATCCACAGATTCACTGGAGTCAGTTGCATCTTTTGGCATAGGCCAAGCCAATTTGTTTTGAACACATGCTTCGCGTTGTGCCGGCGAAATGCACATTTCTTGTTAGGGGTCCAAGCCAACAGGTTGGATCCCTATTGTTTTTGTAAGGATTATTATTAGGGGTCCAAGCCAACAGGTTGGATCCCTATTGTTTTTGTAAGGATTATTATTCCTATTATTAGGGGTCCAAGCCAACAGGTTGGATCCCTATTGTTTTTGTAAGGATTATTAGGGGTCCAAGCCAACAGGTTGGATCCCTATTGTTTTTGTAAAGATTTTTCTTTTTATTAGGGGTCCAAGCCAACAGGTTGGATCCCTATTGTTTTTGTAAGGATTTTTCTTATTATTATTCCTGCGCTAAAAGTGGTACCACAGCCCAAACCGTAAATGGTGCACACGCGCCAATTACATGACTAGAACCAGTACCGGCACCGCTACTCAGATAACCAAATCCAGACATGCCGGCCACTAGGTGGCGCTATACCAAGGAGAAACACGTTTGGGGCTATAACTCCCACACCGAACCTCCCAGAGTCCAAAAACTTGTACACACAGATGCACTGGAGTCTGCTGCATATTTTGGCCTAGGCCACGCCCATTTGCGTCTATGAATATTTTTCGCGAAATTGCGAAAACCGCAAAACTGTTTTTTCCCTACTCCTCCCACATTTCTTGACCAATCGACACCAAACTTTGCACACGGCATCTTCAGACGCACACGCAAAGAAGTCGTATACAGTTTTTTGATCCGACCTTCGACGACGAAACGGTAGCGTTTTGAATTTGGTATATTAGCTAAATTAGACGTGGAAAATCAAAAATCCTAAAAAATCCAAAAGTAGACATCGGATCGAGTCCAAATTGTACACACATGTTGGTGCTAACCCTATTGTCGTTCGATAAAAAAATCGGAGAATTTCGCCATTAGGGGGCGCCATAAACGAGGGAATTGTATATCTTCTACAGAATTTCGCGGCGAAAACGCTACACTGACTTCTCGCTACTCCTACCACAGTCAAATCCTTTGTATCCACAGGTTCAGGGTAACGTTTTAAACACATGCTTCGCGTTGTGCCGGCGAAACGCACATTTCTTGTCGCGTTGTGCCGGCGAAATGCACACTTCTTGGACCCCTGCATAACTGCTTGCAGTTCTAGTTAGGGGTCCAAGCCAACAGGTTGGATCCCTATTGTTTTTGTAAGGATTATTAGGGGTCCAAGCCAACAGGTTGGAACCCTATTGTTTTTGTAAGGATTATTATTATTATTATTCCCCCCTAGAAGTGGGTCCACAGCCCAAACCGTAAATGGTGCCGACACGCCAATTGCATTACTAGATCCAGGGCCCTGAGTTCTAAGCAGACGACCAAATCCAGACACGCCGGCCACTAGGTGGCGCTATACCAAGGAAAGAAGCGTTTGGGGCTATAACTCCCACACCGAACCTCCCACATTCAAAACCTTGTACACACAGATTCACTGGAGTCTGCTGCATCTTTTGGCGTAGGCCACGCCCATTTGCGTCCATAATTTTTTTTCGCAAAATCGCGAAAACCGCAAAACAGTTTTTTCCCTACTCCTCCCACATTTTTTTACCAATCGACACCAAACTTTGCACACGGCATCTTCAGACGCACACGCAAAGAAATCATCAACACTTTTTTGATCCGACCTTCGACAACGAAACGGTAGCATTTTGAATATTTGTTTATTAGCTAAATTAGACGTGGAAAAGCAAAAAATTAAAAAAATACCAAATTTAGACTTCAGATCAAGTCCAAATTTTAGACACATGTCGGTGCTGGCCTTAATGGCGTTCAATAAAGAATTCGGATTATTTCGCCATTAGGGGGCGCAATAAACGAGGAAATTGTATATCTTCTAATTGGCCGAAAGAATGTTCTTCAAACTATAAGGGAACCATCAAGGGGCTAACCCGAGTCTATATAAAAAATATGGCCAAGAATTATTAATGTGGGCGGGAGTTATTTGGCAAAGGAAAATTGTCTTTGGAAAATTTCGCCACAAGGGGGCGCAAATAAACGACGAAATAATATATCTCCTAACTGGCCAATGGAATGTTCTGAAAACGCGTTTTAGGCTATAACTCCCACACCGAAGCTCCCACAGTCAAAAACGTTATATCCACAGATTCACTGGAGTCAGCTGCATCTTTTGGCTTACGCCGTTCATCAATTTCGAACAAATGCTTTGCGTTGTGCCGGCGAAATGCACACTTCTTGGACCCCTGCATAACTGCTTGCGGTTCTAGTTAGGGGTCCAAGCCAACAGGTTGGATCCCTATTGTTTTTGTAAGGATTATTCCTATTATTAGGGGTCCAAGCCAACAGGTTGGATCCCTATTGTTTTTGTAAGGATTATTATTAGGGGTCCAAGCCAACAGGTTGGATCCCTATTGTTTTTGAAGGGATTTTTCTTATTATTATTATTATACTTCCTACCAAGAAAGTGGGAATACAGCCCATACCGTAAATGTTGCACACACGCCAATTGCATGACTAGATCCAGGTCAGTGAAGACTATGCAGACGACAAAATCCAGACACGCCGGCCACTAGGTGGCGCTATACCAAGGAATACGCGTTTGGGGCTATAACTCCCACACCGAACCTCCCACAGTCCAAAAACTTGTACACACAGATGCACTGGAGTCTGCTGCATCTTTTGGCCTAGGCCACGCCCATTTGCGTCTATGAATATTTTTCGCTAAATCGCGAAAACCGCAAAACTGTTTTTTCCCTACTCCTCCCACACTTCTTGACCAATCGACACCAAACTTTGCACACGACATCTTCAGACGCACACGCATAGAAATCTTAGACAGTTTTTTGATCCGACCTTCGACGACGAAACGGTAGAGTTTTGAATATTGGTTTATTAGCTAAATTAGACGTGGAGAATTAAAAATCCAAAAAAAACCAAAATTAGACATCGGATCGAGTCCAAATTCTACACACATGTTGGTGCTAACCTTAATGACGTTCGATAAAAAATTCGGAAAATTCCGCCATTAGGGGGCGCAATAAACGAGGAAATTGTATATCTTCTACAAAATTTCGCCGCGAAAACGCTACACTGACTTCTCGCTACTCCTACCACAGTCAAATCCTTTGTATCCACAGGTTCAGGGTAGCGTTTTCAACACATGCTTCGCGTTGTGCCGGCGAAATGCACATTTCTTGTCGCGTTGTGCCGGCGAAATGCACACTTCTTGGACCCCTGCATAACTGCTTGCAGTTCTAGTTATTATTCTTACCTCCCTAAAAGTGGGACCACAGCCCAAACCGTAAATGGTGCCGACACGCGAATTGCATGACTAGATCCAGATCTCTTCGGACTACGCAGACGACAAAATCCAGACACGCCGAACACTAGGTGGCGCTATACCAAGGGAAAACGCGTTTGGGGCTATAACTCCCACACCGAACCTCCCACAGTCAAAAACTTGTACCCACATATCCACTGGAGTCTGCTGCATCTTTTGGCATAGGCCACGCCCATTTGCGTCTATAATTTTTTTTCGCAAAATCGCGAAAACCGTAAAACTGTTTTTTTCGCTACTCCTCCCACATTTCTTGACCAATCAACACCAAACTTTGCACACGACATCTTCAGACAGACACGCAAAGAAATTTTTGAACACTTTTTTGATTTGCCCTTTGACGACGAAACGGTAGCGTTTTGAATATCTGTTTATTAGCTACGTTTTACGTCGAAACGCAAAAAAATTAAAAAATACCAAAATTAAACATCGGATCAAGTCCACATTTTTGACACATGTCGATGCTACCCCTACTGGCGTTCAGTAAAATAATCGGAATATTTCGCCATAAGGGGGCGCAATAAACGAGGAAATTGTATATCTTCTAATTGGCCAAAGGAATGTTCTTCAAACTCAAGTGAAACCATCAAGGGGCAAACCCGAGTCTATACAGAAAATATGGCTTATAATTATTAATGTGGGCGGGAGTTATTTGGCAAAGGAAAATTGTCTTTGGAAAATTTGGCCAACAGGGCGGCTCCAAAAAACGACGACATTGTCTATCTCCTATTTGGCCAATGGAATGTTCTGAAAACGCGTTTTAGGCTATAACTCCCACACCGAAGCTCCCACAGTCAAAACCTTTATATCCACATGTTGTTCACGGTAGCGTTTTGAATACTTGCTACGCGTTGTGCCGGCGAAATGCACATTTCTTGTCGCGTTGTGCCGGCGAAATGCACACTTCTTGGACCCCTGCATAACTGCTTGCAGTTCTAGTTATTAGGGGTCCAAGCCAACAGGTTGGATCCCTATTGTTTTTGTAAGGATTATTATTAGGGGTCCAAGCCAACAGGTTGGATCCCTATTGTTTTTGTAGCGATTCTTCTTATTCTTCCCGCGGTGAAAGTGGAACTGCAGCCCAAACCGTAAATGGTGCACACGCGCCAATTACATGACTAGATCCAGAATCGGCACCGCTACTCAGATAACAAAATCCAGACACGCCGGTCCCTAGGTGGCGCTATACCTAGGAATACGCGTTTGGGGCTATAACTCCCACACCGAACCTCCCACAGTCCAAAAACGTGTACACACAGATGCACTGGAGTCTGCTGCATCTTTTGGCCTAGGCCACGCCCATTTGCGTCTATGAATATTTTTCGCTAAATCGCGAAAACCGCAAAAATGATTTTTCCCTACTCCTCCCACATTTCTTGACCAATCAACAGCAAACTTTGCACACGGCATCTTCAGACGCACACGCAAAGAAATCATATACAGTTTTTTAATCCGACCTTCGACGACGAAACGGTAGAGTTTTGAATATTTGTTTATTAGCTAAATTAGACGTGGAAAATTAAAAATCCCAAAAAATCCAAAATTAGACATCGGATCGAGTCCAAATTCTACACACATGTTGGTGCTAACCTTAATGACGTTCGATAAAAATTTCGGAAAATTCCGCCATTAGGGGGCGCAATAAACGAGGAAATTGTATATCTTCTACAAAATTTCGCCGCAAAAACGCTACACTGACTTCTCGCTACTCCTACCACTGTCAAATCCTTTGTATCCACAGGTTCAGGGTAGCGTTTTGAACACATGCTTCGCGTTGTGCCGGCGAAACGCACATTTCTTGTCGCGTTGTGCCGGCGAAATGCACACTTCTTGGACCCCTGCATAACTGCTTGCAGTTCTAGTTATTATTCTTACCTCCCTAAAAGTGGGACCACAGCCCAAACCGTAAATGGTGCCGACACGCGAATTGCATGACTAGATCCAGATCTCTTCGGACTACGCAGACGACAAAATCCAGACACGCCGAACACTAGGTGGCGCTATACCAAGGGAAAACGCGTTTGGGGCTATAACTCCCACACCGAACCTCCCACAGTCAAAAACTTGTACCCACATATCCACTGGAGTCTGCTGCATCTTTTGGCATAGGCCACGCCCATTTGCGTCAATAATTTTTTTCCGCAAAATCGCGAAAACCGTAAAACTGTTTTTTCGCTACTCCTCCCACATTTCTTGACCAATCAACACCAAACTTTGCACACGACATCTTCAGACAGACACGCAAAGAAATTTTTGAACACTTTTTTGATTTGCCCTTTGACGACGAAACGGTAGCGTTTTGAATATTTGTTTATTAGCTACGTTTTACGTCGAAACGCAAAAAAATTAAAGAATACCAAAATTAAACATCGGATCAAGTCCAAATTTTTGACACATGTCGATGCTACCCCTACTGGCGTTCAGTAAAATAATCGGAATATTTCGCCATAAGGGGGCGCAATAAACGAGGAAATTGTATATCTTCTAATTGGCCTAAGGAATGTTCTTCAAACTATAAGGGAACCATCAAGGGGCAAACCCGAGTCTATATAAAAAATATGGCCAAGAATTATTAATGTGGGCGGGAGTTATTTGGCAAAGGAAAATTGTCTTTGGAAAATTTCGCCACAAGGGGGCGCAAATAAACGACGAAATAATACATCTCCTAACTGGCCAATGGAATGTTCTGAAAACGCGTTTTGGGCTATAACTCCCACACCGAAGCTCCCACAGTCAAAACCTTTATATCCACAGATTCACTGGAGTCAGCTGCATCTTTTGGCACACGCTGTTTCTCAATTTTTGAACACATGCTTCGCGTTGTGCCGGCGAAATGCACACTTCTTGGACCCCTGCATAACTGCTTGCAGTTCTAGTTATTAGGGGTCCAAGCCAACAGGTTGGATCCCTATTGTTTTTGTAAGGATTTTTTTTATTATTATTCCCCCCTAGAAGTGGGTCCACAGCCCAAACCGTAAATGGTGCCGACACGCCAATTCCATGACTAGATCCAGGTGCCTGAGTTCTAGGTAGACGACAAAATCCAGACACGCCGGCCACTAGGTGGCGCTATACCAAGGAATACGCGTTTGGGGCTATAACTCCCACACCGAACCTCCCACAGTCAAAAACTTGTACCCACATATTCACTGGAGTCTGCTGCATCTTTTGGCATAGGCCACGCCCATTTGCGTCCATGAATATTTTTCGCAAAATCGCAAAAACCGCAAAACAGTTTTTTCCCTACTCCTCCCACATTTTTTGACCAATCAACACCAAACTTTGCACACGACATCTTCTGAAGCACACGCAAAGAAATTATCGGACAGTTTTTTGATCCGACCGTCGACGACGAAACGGTAGCATTTTGAATATTTGTTTATTAGCTAAATTAGACGTGGAAAAGCAAAAAATTAAAAAAATACCAAATTTAGACTTCGGATCAAGTCCAAATTTTAGAAACATGTCGGTGCTGGCCTTAATGGCGTTCAATAAAGAATTCGGAATATTTCGCCATTAGGGGGCGCAATAAACGAGGAAATTGTATATCTTCTAATTGGCCAAAAGAATGTTCTTCAAACTATAAGGGAACCATCAAGGGGCAAACCCGAGTCTATATAAAAAATATGGCCAAGAATTATTAATGTGGGCGGGAGTTATTTGGCAAAGGAAAATTGTCTTTGGAAAATTTCGCCACAAGGGGGCGCAAATAAACGACGAAATAATATATCTCCTAACTGGCCAATGGAATGTTCTGAAAACGCGTTTTAGGCTATAACTCCCACACCGAAGCTCCCACAGTCAAAAACGTCATATACACAGATTCACTGGAGTCAGCTGCATCTTTTGGCATACGCCGTTCCTCAATTTCGAACACATGCTTCGCGTTGTGCCGGCGAAATGCACACTTCTTGGACCCCTGCATAACTGCTTGCAGTTCTAGTTATTATTATTCCAGCACTAAAAGTGTGCCCACAGCCCAAACCGTAAATGGTGCCGACACGCCAATTGCATGACTAGATCCAGGTCCCTGAGTTCTAGGCAGACGACAAAATCCAGACACGCCGGCCACTAGGTGGCGCTATACCAAGGAATACGCGTTTGGGGCTATAACTCCCACACCGAACCTCCCACAGTCAAAAACGTTATACCCACAGATGCACTGGAGTCTGCTGCATCTTTTGGGCTAGGCCACGCCCATTTGCGTCCATGAATATTTTTCGCTAAATCGCGAAAACCGCAAAACAGTTTTTTCCCTACTCCTCCCACATTTCTTGACCAATCAACACCAAACTTTGCACACGACATCTTCAGACGCACACGCAAAGGAATCATCAACAGTTTTTTGATCCGACCTTCGACGACGAAACGGTAGCGTTTTGAATATTTGTTTATTGGCTACGTTTTACGTCAAAACGCAAAAATTCAAAGAATACCAAAAGTAGACGTCGGATCAAGTCCAAATTTTAGACACATGTCGGTGCTACCCTTAATGGCGTTCAATAAAGAATTCGGAATATTTCGCCATTAGGGGGCGCAATAAACGAGGAAATTGTATATCTTCTAATTGGCCAAAGGAATGTTCTTCAAACTATAAGGGAACCATCAAGGGGCAAACCCGAGTCTATATAAAAAATATGGCCAAGAATTAATTATATAGGCGGGAGTTATTTGGCAAAGGAAAATTGTCTTTGGAAAATTTCGCCAACAGGGCGGCGCCAAAAAACGACGAAATAATATATCTCCTATTTGGCCAATGGAATGTTCTGAAAACGCGTTTTAGGCTATAACTCCCACACCAAAGCTCCCACAGTCAAAAACGTTACACGCACAGATTCACTGGAGTCAGCTGCATCTTCTGGCATAGGCCAGGCCCATTTGCGTCAGTATTTTCTTTATGCAAAATCGCAAAAACAGCTAAACTGCCTTTTCGCTACTCCTCCCACATTTCTTGCCCAATTGACACCAAACTTTGCACACGACATCTTCAGACGCACACTACAAGAAATCAGCAAAACTATTTTGATCCGACCATCGTTGACGAAACGGTAGCGTTTTGAATATATGTTTTGCGTTGCAAATCAGTAAAAACTATTTTGATCCAACCGTCGACGACTAAACGGTAGCGGAAAATGCGTTTGGGGCCGAAACTCCCACACTGAACCTCTCACAGTCAAAACCTTTATATCCACAGGTTGTTCACGGTAGCGTTTTGAATACTTGCTTCGCGTTGTGCCGGCGAAATGCACATTTCTTGTCGCGTTGTGCCGGCGAAATGCACACTTCTTGGACCCCTGCATAACTGCTTGCAGTTCTAGTTAGGGGTCCAAGCCAACAGGTTGGATCCCTATTGTTTTTGTAAGGATTTTTTTTATTAGGGGTCCAAGCCAACAGGTTGGATCCCTATTGTTTTTGTAAGGATTATTATTATACTTACAGGCTTGAAAGTGGGACCACAGCCCAAACCGTAAATGGTGCACACGCGCCAATTGCATGACTAGATCCAGAATCGGCACCGCTACTCAGATAACAAAATCCAGACACGCCGGCCACTAGGTGGCGCTATACCAGGGAATACGCGTTTGGGGCTATAACTCCCACACCGAACCTCCCACAGTCCAAAAACTTGTACACACAGATGCACTGGAGTCTGCTGCATCTTTTGGCCTAGGCCACGCCCATTTGCGTCTATGAATATTTTTCGCTAAATCGCGAAAACCGCAAAACTGTTTTTTCCCTACTCCTCCCACATTTCTTGACCAATCGACACCAAACTTTGCACACGACATCTTCAGACGCACACGCAAAGGAATCGTATACAGTTTTTTGATCCGACCTTCGACGACGAAACGGTAGCATTTTGAATATTGGTATATTAGCTAAATTAGACGTGGAAAATCCAAAATACAAAAAAATCCAAAATTAGAAATCGGATCGAGTCCAAATTCTACACACATGTTGGTGCTAACCTTAATGACGTTCGATAAAAATTTCGGACAATTTCGCCATTAGAGGGCGCAATAAACGAGGAAATTGTATATCTTCTACAAAATTTTGCCGCGAAAACGCTACACTGACTTCTCGCTACTCCTACCACAGTCGAATCCTTTGTATCCACAAGTTCAGGGTAGCATTTTGAACACATGCTTCGCGTTGTGCCGGCGAAATTCACATTTCTTGTCGCGTTGTGCCGGCGAAATGCACACTTCTTGGACCCCTGCATAACTGCTTGCAGTTCTAGTTAGGGGTCCAAGCCAACAGGTTGGATCCCTATTGTTTTTGTAGCGATTCTTCTTATTCTTCCCGCGGTGAAAGTGGAACTGCAGCCCAAACCGTAAATGGTGCACACGCGCCAATTACATGACTAGATCCAGAATCGGCACCGCTACTCAGATAACAAAATCCAGACACGCCGGTCCCTAGGTGGCGCTATACCTAGGAATACGCGTTTGGGGCTATAACTCCCACACCGAACCTCCCACAGTCCAAAAACGTGTACACACAGATGCACTGGAGTCTGCTGCATCTTTTGGCCTAGGCCACGCCCATTTGCGTCTATGAATATTTTTCGCTAAATCGCGAAAACCGCAAAAATGATTTTTCCCTACTCCTCCCACATTTCTTGACCAATCAACAGCAAACTTTGCACACGGCATCTTCAGACGCACACGCAAAGAAATCATATACAGTTTTTTAATCCGACCTTCGACGACGAAACGGTAGAGTTTTGAATATTTGTTTATTAGCTAAATTAGACGTGGAAAATTAAAAATCCCAAAAAATCCAAAATTAGACATCGGATCGAGTCCAAATTCTACACACATGTTGGTGCTAACCTTAATGACGTTCGATAAAAATTTCGGAAAATTCCGCCATTAGGGGGCGCAATAAACGAGGAAATTGTATATCTTCTACAAAATTTCGCCGCAAAAACGCTACACTGACTTCTCGCTACTCCTACCACTGTCAAATCCTTTGTATCCACAGGTTCAGGGTAGCGTTTTGAACACATGCTTCGCGTTGTGCCGGCGAAACGCACATTTCTTGTCGCGTTGTGCCGGCGAAATGCACACTTCTTGGACCCCTGCATAACTGCTTGCAGTTCTAGTTATACTTCCCGCGCTAAAAGTGGGTCCACAGCCCAAACCGTAAATGGTGCCGACACGCCAATTGCATGACTAGATCCAGGTCCGGCACCGCTACTCAGATAACAAAATCCAGACACGCCGGCCACTAGGTGGCGCTATACCAAGGGAAAATGCGTTTGGGGCTATAACTCCCAAACCGAACCTCCCACATTCAAAACCTCGTACACACAGATTCACTGGAGTCTGCTGCATCTTTTGGCATAGGCCACGCCCATTTGCGTCCATAATTTTTTTTCGCAAAATCGCGAAAACCGCAAAACTGTTTTTTCGCTACTCCTCCCACATTTCTTGACCAATTGACACAAAACTTTGCACACGACATCTTCAGACGCACACGCAAAGGAATCATATACAGTTTTTTGATCCGACCTTCGACGACGAAACGATAGCATTTTGAATATTGGTATATTAGCTAAATTAGACGTGGAAAATCAAAAATACAAAAAAATCCAAAATTAGACATCGGATCGAGTCCAAATTCTACACACATGTTGGTGCTAACCTTAATGACGTTCGATAAAAATTTCGGAAAATTCCGCCATTAGGGGGCGCAATAAACGAGGAAATTGTATATCTTCTACAAAATTTCGCCGCAAAAACGCTACACTGACTTCTCGCTACTCCTACCACAGTCAAATCCTTTGTATCCACAGGTTCAGGGTAGCGTTTTCAACACATGCTTTGCGATGTGCCGGCGAAATGCACATTTCTTGTCGCGTTGTGCCGGCGAAATGCACACTTCTTGGACCCCTGCATAACTGCTTGCAGTTCTAGTTATTATTCTTCCCGCCATAGAAGTGGACCCACAGCCCAAACCGTAAATGGTGCCGACACGCCAATTGCATGACTTGATCCAGGTCCGGCACCGCTACTCAGATAACCAAATCCAGACACGCCGGTCACTAGGTGGCGCTATACCAAGGACAGACGCGTTTGGGGCTATAACTCCCACAGCGAACCTCCCACATTCAAAACCTTATACGCACAGATTCACTGGAGTCTGCTGCATCTTTTGGCCTAGGCCACGCCCATTTGCGTCCATGAATATTTTTCGCTAAATCGCGAAAACTGCTAAACTGTTTTTTCGCTACTCCTCCCACATTTCTTGACCAATCGACACCAAACTTTGCACACAACATTTTCAGACGCACACGCAAAGAAATCATAGACAGTTTTTTGATCCGACCTTCGACGACGAAACGGTAGAGTTTTGAATATTTGTTTATTAGCTAAGTTAGACCTGGAAAATTAAAAATCCAAAAATATCCAAAATTAGACATCGGATCGAGTCCAAATTCTATACACATGTTAATGCTAACCTTAAAGACGTTCGATAAAAATTTCGCCGTTAGGGGGCGCAATAAACAATGAAATTGTATATCTTCTACAAAATTTTGCCGCGAAAACGCTACACTGACTTCTCGCTACTCCTACCACAGTCAAATCCTTTGTATCCACAGGTTCAGGGTAGCGTTTTGAACACATGCTTCGCGTTGTGCCGGCGAAATTCACATTTCTTGTCGCGTTGTGCCGGCGAAATGCACACTTCTTGGACCCCTGCATAACTGCTTGCAGTTCTAGTTAGGGGTCCAAGCCAACAGGTTGGATCCCTATTGTTTTTGTAAGGATTTTTTTTATTATTATTAGGGGTCCAAGCCAACAGGTTGGAACCCTATTGTTTTTGTAAGGATTTTTCTTTTTAGGGGTCCAAGCCAACAGGTTGGAACCCTATTGTTTTTGTAAGGATTTTTTAGGGGTCCAAGCCAACAGGTTGGATCCCTATTGTTTTTGTAGGGATTTTTCTTATTATTATTATTATACTTCCTACCAAGAAAGTGGGAATACAGCCCATACCGTAAATGTTGCACACACGCCAATTGCATGACTAGATCCAGGTCAGTGAAGACTATGCAGACGACAAAATCCAGACACGCCGGCCACTAGGTGGCGCTATACCAAGGAATACGCGTTTGGGGCTATAACTCCCACACCGAACCTCCCACAGTCCAAAAACTTGTACACACAGATGCACTGGAGTCTGCTGCATCTTTTGGCCTAGGCCACGCCCATTTGCGTCTATGAATATTTTTCGCTAAATCGCGAAAACCGCAAAACTGTTTTTTCCCTACTCCTCCCACATTTCTTGACCAATCGACACCAAACTTTGCACACGACATCTTCAGACGCACACGCATAGAAATCTTAGACAGTTTTTTGATCCGACCTTCGACGACGAAACGGTAGAGTTTTGAATATTGGTTTATTAGCTAAATTAGACGTGGAAAAATTAAAAATCCAAAAAAATTCAAAATTAGACATCGGATCGAGTCCAAATTCTACACACATGTTGGTGCTAACCTTAATGACGTTCGAAAAAAATTTCGGAAAATTCCGCCATTAGGGGGCGCAATAAACGAGGAAATTGTATATCTTCTACAAAATTTCGCCGCGAAAACGCTACACTGACTTCTCGCTACTCCTACCACAGTCAAATCCTTTGTATCCACAGGTTCAGGGTAGCGTTTTGAACACATGCTTCGCGTTGTGCCGGCGAAATGCACATTTCTTGTCGCGTTGTGCCGGCGAAATGCACACTTCTTGGACCCCTGCATAACTGCTTGCAGTTCTAGTCTTTTTATTATTTTTATACTTACCCCCCTAAAAGTGGTACCACAGCCCAAACCGTAAATGGTGCACACACGCCAATTACATGACTAGATCCAGATCTCTTCGGACTACGCAGACGACAAAATCCAGACACGCCGGCCACTAGGTGGCGCTATACCAGGGAATACGCGTTTGGGGCTATAACTCCGACACCGAACCTCCCAGAGTCCAAAAACTTGTACACACAGATGCACTGGAGTCTGCTGCATCTTTTGGCCTAGGCCACGCCCATTTGCGTCCATGAATATTTTTCGCTAAATCGCGAAAACCGCAAAACTGTTTTTTTCCCTACTCCTCCCACATTTCTTGACCAATCGACACCAAACTTTGCACACGACATCTTCAGACGCACACGCATAGAAATCTTAGACAGTTTTTTGATCCGACCTTCGACGACGAAACGGTAGAGTTTTGAATATTGGTTTATTAGCTAAATTAGACGTGGAAAATTAAAAATCCAAAAAAATCCAAAATTAGACATCGGATCGAGTCCAAATTCTACACACATGTTGGTGCTAACCTTAATGACGTTCGATAAAAAATTCGGAAAATTCCGCCATTAGGGGGCGCAATAAACGAGGAAATTGTATATCTTCTACAAAATTTCGCCGCGAAAACGCTACACTGACTTCTCGCTACTCCTACCACAGTCAAATCCTTTGTATCCACAGGTTCAGGGTAGCGTTTTCAACACATGCTTCGCGTTGTGCCGGCGAAATGCACATTTCTTGTTATTAGGGGTCCCGAATACGCGTTTGGGGCTATAACTCCCACACCGAACCTCCCAGAGTCCAAAAACTTGTACACACAGATGCACTGGAGTCTTCTGCATCTTTTGGCCTAGGCCACGCCCATTTGCGTCAATGAATATTTTTCGCTAAATCGCGAAAACCGCAAAACTGTTTTTTCCCTACTCCTCCCACATTTCTTGACCAATCAACACCAAACTTTGCACACGGCATCTGCAGACGCACACGCAAAGAAATCATCAACAGTTTTTTGATCCGACCTTCGACGACGAAACGGTAGAGTTTTGAATATTTGTTTATTAGCTAAATTAGACGTGGAAAATCAAAAATCAAAAAGAATCAGAAATTAGACATCGGATCAAGTCCAAACTTTAGACACATGTCGGTGCTAATCTTAATGGCGTTCAATAAAAAAATCGGAATATTTCGCCATCAGGGGGCGCAATAAACGAGGAAATTGTATATCTTCGACAAAATTTCGCCACAAAAACGCTACACTGACTTCTCGCTACTCCTACCACAGTCAAATCCTTTGTATCCACAGGTTCAGGGTAGCGTTTTCAACACATGCTCCGCGTTGTGCCGGCGAAAAGCACATTTCTTGTCGCGTTGTGCCGGCGAAATGCACACTTCTTGGACCCCTGCATAACTGCTTGCAGTTCTAGTTAGGGGTCCAAGCCAACAGGTTGGATCCCTATTGTTTTTGTAAGGATTTTTAGGGGTCCAAGCCAACAGGTTGGATCCCTATTGTTTTTGTAAGGATTTTTAGGGGTCCAAGCCAACAGGTTGGATCCCTATTGTTTTTGTAAGGATTATTATTCTTTTTATTATACTTCCTACCAAGAAAGTGGTACCACAGCCCAAACCGTAAATGGTGCCGACACGCCAATTGCATGACTAGATCCAGGTCAGTGAAGACTATGCAGACGACAAAATCCGGACACACCGGTCACTAGGTGGCGCTATACCAAGGAATACGCGTTTGGGGCTATAACTCCCACACCGAACCTCCCAGAGTCCAAAAACTTGTACACACAGATGCACTGGAGTCTGCTGCATCTTTTGGCCTAGGCCACGCCCATTTGCGTCCATGAATATTTTTCGCTAAATCGCGAAAACCGCTAAACTATTTTTTCGCTACTCCTCCCACATTTCTTGACCAATCGACACCAAACTTTGCACACGACATCTTCAGACGCACACGCAAAGGAATCGTCGGACAGTTTTTTGATCCGACCTTCGACGACGAAACGGTAGCGTTTTGAATATTTGTTAATTAGCTAAATTTGACGTGGAAAATCAAAAATCCAAAAAAATCAAGAATTAGAAATCGGATCAAGTCCAAATTTTTGACACATGTCGGTGCTACCCTTAATGGCGTTGAATAAAAAAATCGGAATATTTCGCCATTAGGGGGCGCAATTAACGAGGAAATTGTTTATCTTCTACAAAATTTCGCCGCGAAAACGCCACACTGACTTCTCGCTACTCCTACCACAGTCAAATCCTTTGTATCCACAGGTTCAGGGTAGCGTTTTGAACACATGCTTCGCGTTTTGCCGGCTAAATGCACATTTCTTGTCGCGTTGTGCCGGCGAAATGCACACTTCTTGGACCCCTGCATAACTGCTTGCAGTTCTAGTTAGGGGTCCAAGCCAACAGGTTGGATCCCTATTGTTTTTGTAAGGATTTTTCTTATTATTATTCCTGCGCTAAAAGTGGTACCACAGCCCAAACCGTAAATGGTGCACACGCGCCAATTACATGACTAGAACCAGTACCGGCACCGCTACTCAGATAACCAAATCCAGACATGCCGGCCACTAGGTGGCGCTATACCAAGGAGAAACACGTTTGGGGCTATAACTCCCACACCGAACCTCCCAGAGTCCAAAAACTTGTACACACAGATGCACTGGAGTCTGCTGCATATTTTGGCCTAGGCCACGCCCATTTGCGTCTATGAATATTTTTCGCGAAATTGCGAAAACCGCAAAACTGTTTTTTCCCTACTCCTCCCACATTTCTTGACCAATCGACACCAAACTTTGCACACGGCATCTTCAGACGCACACGCAAAGAAGTCGTATACAGTTTTTTGATCCGACCTTCGACGACGAAACGGTAGCGTTTTGAATTTGGTATATTAGCTAAATTAGACGTGGAAAATCAAAAATCCTAAAAAATCCAAAAGTAGACATCGGATCGAGTCCAAATTGTACACACATGTTGGTGCTAACCCTATTGTCGTTCGATAAAAAAATCGGAGAATTTCGCCATTAGGGGGCGCCATAAACGAGGGAATTGTATATCTTCTACAGAATTTCGCGGCGAAAACGCTACACTGACTTCTCGCTACTCCTACCACAGTCAAATCCTTTGTATCCACAGGTTCAGGGTAACGTTTTAAACACATGCTTCGCGTTGTGCCGGCGAAACGCACATTTCTTGTCGCGTTGTGCCGGCGAAATGCACACTTCTTGGACCCCTGCATAACTGCTTGCAGTTCTAGTTATTTTTATTATTATACTTCCTACCAAGAAAGTGGGAATACAGCCCATACCGTAAATGTTGCACACACGCCAATTGCATGACTAGATCCAGGTCAGTGAAGACTATGCAGACGACAAAATCCAGACACGCCGGCCACTAGGTGGCGCTATACCAAGGAATACGCGTTTGGGGCTATAACTCCCACACCGAACCTCCCACAGTCCAAAAACTTGTACACACAGATGCACTGGAGTCTGCTGCATCTTTTGGCCTAGGCCACGCCCATTTGCGTCTATGAATATTTTTCGCTAAATCGCGAAAACCGCAAAACTGTTTTTTCCCTACTCCTCCCACATTTCTTGACCAATCGACACCAAACTTTGCACACGACATCTTCAGACGCACACGCATAGAAATCTTAGACAGTTTTTTGATCCGACCTTCGACGACGAAACGGTAGAGTTTTGAATATTGGTTTATTAGCTAAATTAGACGTGGAAAATTAAAAATCCAAAAAAATCCAAAATTAGACATCGGATCGAGTCCAAATTCTACACACATGTTGGTGCTAACCTTAATGACGTTCGATAAAAATTTCGGAAAATTCCGCCATTAGGGGGCGCAATAAACGAGGAAATTGTATATCTTCTACAAAATTTCGCCGCGAAAACGCCACACTGACTTCTCGCTACTCCTACCACAGTCAAATCCTTTGTATCCACAGGTTCAGGGTAGCGTTTTCAACACATGCTTCGCGTTGTGCCGGCGAAATGCACATTTCTTGTCGCGTTGTGCCGGCGAAATGCACACTTCTTGGACCCCTGCATAACTGCTTGCAGTTCTAGTTTTTATTATACTTCCTACCAAGAAAGTGGTACCACAGCCCAGACCGTAAATGGTGCCGACATGCCAATTGCATGACTAGATCCAGGTCCGTGAAGACTATTCAGACGACAAAATCCAGACACGCCGGTCACTAGGTGGCGCTATACCAAGGAATACGCGTTTGGGGCTATAACTCCCACACCGAACCTCCCACAGTCAAAAAACTTGTACACACATATTCACTGGAGTCTGCTGCATCTTTTGGCATAGGCCACGCCCATTTGCGTCTATGAATATTTTTCGCAAAATCGCGAAAACCGCAAAACAGTTTTTTCCCTACTCCTCCCACATTTTTTGACCAATCAACACCAAACTTTGCACACGACATCTTCAGACGCACACGCAAAGAAATTATCGGACAGTTTTTTGATCCGACCGTCGACGACGAAACGGTAGCGTTTTGAATATTGGTATATTAGCTAAATTAGACGTGGAAAATCAAAAATCCAGAAAAATCCAAAGGTAGACATCGGAACGAGTCCAAATTTTACAGACATGTTGGTGCTAACCTTAATGTCGTTCAATAAAATTTTCGGAATATTTCGCCATTAGGGGGCGCAATAAACGAGGAAATTGTATATCTTCTACAAAATTTCGCCGCGAAAACGCCACACTGACTTCTCGCTACTCCTACCACAGTCAAATCCTTTGTATCCACAGGTTCAGGGTAGCGTTTTGAACACATGCTTCGCGTTGTGCCGGCGAAATGCACATTTCTTGTCGCGTTGTGCCGGCGAAATGCACACTTCTTGGACCCCTGCATAACTGCTTGCAGTTCTAGTCTTTTTATTAGGGGTCCAAGCCAACAGGTTGGATCCCTATTGTTTTTGTAAGGATTTTTCTTATTATTATTATTCCCCCCTAGAAGTGGGCCCACAGCCCAAACCGTAAATGGTGCCGACATGCCAATTGCATGACTAGATCCAGGTCCCTGAGTTCTAGGCAGACGACAAAATCCAGACACGCCGGCCACTAGGTGGCGCTATACCAAGGAATACGCGTTTAGGGCTATAACTCCCACACCGAACCTCCCAGAGTCCAAAAACTTGTACACACATATTCACTGGAGTCTGCTGCATCTTTTGGCATAGGCCACGCCCATTTGCGTCCATGAATATTTTTCGCAAAATCGCGAAAACCGCAAAACAGTTTTTTCCCTACTCCTCCCACATTTTTTGACCAATCAACACCAACCTTTGCACACGACATCTTCAGACGCACACGCAAAGAAATTATCGGACAGTTTTTTGATCCGACCGTCGACGACGAAACGGTAGCGTTTTGAATATTGGTATATTAGCTAAATTAGACGTGGAAAATCAAAAATCCAGAAAGATCCAAAAGTAGACATCGGAACGAGTCCAAATTTTACATACATGTTGGTGCTAACCTTATTGTCGATCAATAAAATTTTCGGAATATTTCGCCATTAGGGGGCGCAATAAACGAGGAAATTGTATATCTTCTTATTGGCCAAAGGAATGTTCTTCAAACTCAAAGGAAACCATCAAGGGGCAAACCCGAGTCTATGAACAAAATATGGCCAAGAATTATTAATGTGGGCGGGAGTTATTTGGCAAAGGAAAATTGTCCTTGGAAAATTTCGCCACAAAATTTCGCCACAAGGGGTCGCAAATAAACGACGAAATAATATATCTCCTAACTGGCCAATGGAATGTTCTGAAAACGCGTTTTGGGCTATAACTCCCACACCGAAGCTCCCACAGTCAAAACCTTTATATCCACAGATTCACTGGAGTCAGCTGCATCTTTTGGCATACGCTGTTTCTCAATTTTTGAACACATGCTTCGCGTTGTGCCGGCGAAATGCACACTTCTTGGACCCCTGCATAACTGCTTGCAGTTCTAGTTATTTTTATACTTACCCCCCTAAAAGTGGTACCACAGCCCAAACCGTAAATGGTGCACACACGCCAATTACATGACTAGATCCAGATCTCTTCGGACTACGCAGACGACAAAATCCAGACACGCCGGCCACTAGGTGGCGCTATACCAGGGAATACGCGTTTGGGGCTATAACTCCGACACCGAACCTCCCAGAGTCCAAAAACTTGTACACACAGATGCACTGGAGTCTGCTGCATCTTTTGGCCTAGGCCACGCCCATTTGCGTCTATGAATATTTTTCGCTAAATCGCGAAAACCGCAAAACTGTTTTTTCCCTACTCCTCCCACATTTCTTGACCAATCGACACCAAACTTTGCACACGACATCTTATTAGGGGTCCAAGCCAACAGGTTGGATCCCTATTGTTTTTGTAAGGATTTTTCTTATTATTATTATTCCCCCCTAGAAGTGGGCCCACAGCCCAAACCGTAAATGGTGCCGACATGCCAATTGCATGACTAGATCCAGGTCCCTGAGTTCTAGGCAGACGACAAAATCCAGACACGCCGGCCACTAGGTGGCGCTATACCAAGGAATACGCGTTTAGGGCTATAACTCCCACACCGAACCTCCCAGAGTCCAAAAACTTGTACACACATATTCACTGGAGTCTGCTGCATCTTTTGGCATAGGCCACGCCCATTTGCGTCTATGAATATTTTTCGCAAAATCGCGAAAACCGCAAAACAGTTTTTTCCCTACTCCTCCCACATTTTTTGACCAATCAACACCAACCTTTGCACACGACATCTTCAGACGCACACGCAAAGAAATTATCGGACAGTTTTTTGATCCGACCGTCGACGACGAAACGGTAGCGTTTTGAATATTGGTATATTAGCTAAATTAGACGTGGAAAATCAAAAATCCAGAAAGATCCAAAAGTAGACATCGGAACGAGTCCAAATTTTACATACATGTTGGTGCTAACCTTATTGTCGATCAATAAAATTTTCGGAATATTTCGCCATTAGGGGGCGCAATAAACGAGGAAATTGTATATCTTCTTATTGGCCAAAGGAATGTTCTTCAAACTCAAAGGAAACCATCAAGGGGCAAACCCGAGTCTATGAACAAAATATGGCCAAGAATTATTAATGTGGGCGGGAGTTATTTGGCAAAGGAAAATTGTCCTTGGAAAATTTCGCCACAAAATTTCGCCACAAGGGGTCGCAAATAAACGACGAAATAATATATCTCCTAACTGGCCAATGGAATGTTCTGAAAACGCGTTTTGGGCTATAACTCCCACACCGAAGCTCCCACAGTCAAAACCTTTATATCCACAGATTCACTGGAGTCAGCTGCATCTTTTGGCATACGCTGTTTCTCAATTTTTGAACACATGCTTCGCGTTGTGCCGGCGAAATGCACACTTCTTGGACCCCTGCATAACTGCTTGCAGTTCTAGTTAGGGGTCCAAGCCAACAGGTTGGATCCCTATTGTTTTTGTAAGGATTATTATTCCTATACTTGCCCCCCTAAAAGTGATACCACAGCCCAAACCGTAAATGGTGCCGACACGCGAATTGCATGACTAGATCCAGATCTGTTCGGACTAAGCAGACGACAAAATCCAGACCTGCCGGCCACTAGGTGGCGCTATACCAAGGAATACGCGTTTGGGGCTATAACTCCCACACCGAACCTCCCACATTCAAAACTTTATACACACAGATGCACTGGAGTCTGCTGCATCTTTTGGCCTAGGCCACGCCCATTTGCGTCTATGAATATTTTTCGCTAAATCGCGAAAACCGCAAAACTGTTTTTTCCCTACTCCTCCCACATTTCTTGACCAATCGACACCAAACTTTGCATACGACATCTTCCGACGCACACGCAAAGAAATTATCGGACAGTTTTTTGATCCGACCGTCGACGACGAAACGGTAGCGTTTTGAATATTGGTATATTAGCTAAATTAGACGTGGAAAATCAAAAATCCAGAAAAATCCAAAAGTAGACATCGGAACGAGTCCAAATTTTACAGACATGTTGGTGCTAACCTTAATGTCGTTCAATAAAATTTTCGGAATATTTCGCCATTAGGGGGCGCAATAAACGAGGAAATTGTATATCTTCCTATTGGCCAAAGGAATGTTCTTCAAACTCAAAGGAAACCATCAAGGGGCAAACCTGAGTCTATATAAAAAATATGGCCAAGAATTATTAATGTGGGCGGGAGTTATTTGGCAAAGGAAAATTGTCTTTGGAAAATTTCGCCACAAGGGGTCGCAAATAAACGACGAAATAATATATCTCCTAACTGGGCAATGGAATGTTCTGAAAACGCGTTTTGGGCTATAACTCCCACACCGAAGCTCCCACAGTCAAAACCTTTATATCCACAGATTCACTGGAGTCAGCTGCATCTTTTGGCACACGCTGTTTCTCAATTTTTGAACACATGCTTCGCGTTGTGCCGGCGAAATGCACACTTCTTGGACCCCTGCATAACTGCTTGCAGTTCTAGTTATTTTTATACTTACCCCCCTAAAAGTGGTACCACAGCCCAAACCGTAAATGGTGCACACACGCCAATTACATGACTAGATCCAGATCTCTTCGGACTACGCAGACGACAAAATCCAGACACGCCGGCCACTAGGTGGCGCTATACCAGGGAATACGCGTTTGGGGCTATAACTCCGACACCGAACCTCCCAGAGTCCAAAAACTTGTACACACAGATGCACTGGAGTCTGCTGCATCTTTTGGCCTAGGCCACGCCCATTTGCGTCTATGAATATTTTTCGCTAAATCGCGAAAACCGCAAAACTGTTTTTTCCCTACTCCTCCCACATTTCTTGACCAATCGACACCAAACTTTGCACACGACATCTTCAGACGCACACGCATAGAAATGTTAGACAGTTTTTTGATCCGACCTTCGACGACGAAACGGTAGAGTTTTGAATATTGGTTTATTAGCTAAATTAGACGTGGAAAATTAAAAATCCAAAAAAATCCAAAATTAGACATCGGATCGAGTCCAAATTCTACACACATGTTGGTGCTAACCTTAATGACGTTCGATAAAAAATTCGGAAAATTCCGCCATTAGGGGGCGCAATAAACGAGGAAATTGTATATCTTCTACAAAATTTCGCCGCGAAAACGCTACACTGACTTCTCGCTACTCCTACCACAGTCAAATCCTTTGTATCCACAGGTTCAGGGTAGCGTTTTCAACACATGCTTCGCGTTGTGCCGGCGAAATGCACATTTCTTGTTATTAGGGGTCCCGAATACGCGTTTGGGGCTATAACTCCCACACCGAACCTCCCAGAGTCCAAAAACTTGTACACACAGATGCACTGGAGTCTTCTGCATCTTTTGGCCTAGGCCACGCCCATTTGCGTCTATGAATATTTTTCGCTAAATCGCGAAAACCGCAAAACTGTTTTTTCCCTACTCCTCCCACATTTCTTGACCAATCAACACCAAACTTTGCACACGGCATCTGCAGACGCACACGCAAAGAAATCATCAACAGTTTTTTGATCCGACCTTCGACGACGAAACGGTAGAGTTTTGAATATTTGTTTATTAGCTAAATTAGACGTGGAAAATCAAAAATCAAAAAGAATCAGAAATTAGACATCGGATCAAGTCCAAACTTTAGACACATGTCGGTGCTAATCTTAATGGCGTTCAATAAAAAAAATCGGAATATTTCGCCATCAGGGGGCGCAATAAACGAGGAAATTGTATATCTTCGACAAAATTTCGCCACAAAAACGCTACACTGACTTCTCGCTACTCCTACCACAGTCAAATCCTTTGTATCCACAGGTTCAGGGTAGCGTTTTCAACACATGCTCCGCGTTGTGCCGGCGAAAAGCACATTTCTTGTCGCGTTGTGCCGGCGAAATGCACACTTCTTGGACCCCTGCATAACTGCTTGCAGTTCTAGTTAGGGGTCCAAGCCAACAGGTTGGATCCCTATTGTTTTTGTAAGGATTTTTAGGGGTCCAAGCCAACAGGTTGGATCCCTATTGTTTTTGTAAGGATTTTTAGGGGTCCAAGCCAACAGGTTGGATCCCTATTGTTTTTGTAAGGATTATTATTCTTTTTATTATACTTCCTACCAAGAAAGTGGTACCACAGCCCAAACCGTAAATGGTGCCGACACGCCAATTGCATGACTAGATCCAGGTCAGTGAAGACTATGCAGACGACAAAATCCGGACACACCGGTCACTAGGTGGCGCTATACCAAGGAATACGCGTTTGGGGCTATAACTCCCACACCGAACCTCCCAGAGTCCAAAAACTTGTACACACAGATGCACTGGAGTCTGCTGCATCTTTTGGCCTAGGCCACGCCCATTTGCGTCCATGAATATTTTTCGCTAAATCGCGAAAACCGCTAAACTATTTTTTCGCTACTCCTCCCACATTTCTTGACCAATCGACACCAAACTTTGCACACGACATCTTCAGACGCACACGCAAAGGAATCGTCAACAGTTTTTTGATCCGACCTTCGACGACGAAACGGTAGAGTTTTGAATATTTGTTTATTAGCTAAATTAGACGTGGAAAATCAAAAATCAAAAAGAATCAGAAATTAGACATCGGATCAAGTCCAAACTTTAGACACATGTCGGTGCTAATCTTAATGGCGTTCAATAAAAAAATCGGAATATTTCGCCATCAGGGGGCGCAATAAACGAGGAAATTGTATATCTTCGACAAAATTTCGCCACAAAAACGCTACACTGACTTCTCGCTACTCCTACCACAGTCAAATCCTTTGTATCCACAGGTTCAGGGTAGCGTTTTCAACACATGCTCCGCGTTGTGCCGGCGAAAAGCACATTTCTTGTCGCGTTGTGCCGGCGAAATGCACACTTCTTGGACCCCTGCATAACTGCTTGCAGTTCTAGTTAGGGGTCCAAGCCAACAGGTTGGATCCCTATTGTTTTTGTAAGGATTTTTAGGGGTCCAAGCCAACAGGTTGGATCCCTATTGTTTTTGTAAGGATTTTTAGGGGTCCAAGCCAACAGGTTGGATCCCTATTGTTTTTGTAAGGATTATTATTCTTTTTATTATACTTCCTACCAAGAAAGTGGTACCACAGCCCAAACCGTAAATGGTGCCGACACGCCAATTGCATGACTAGATCCAGGTCAGTGAAGACTATGCAGACGACAAAATCCGGACACACCGGTCACTAGGTGGCGCTATACCAAGGAATACGCGTTTGGGGCTATAACTCCCACACCGAACCTCCCAGAGTCCAAAAACTTGTACACACAGATGCACTGGAGTCTGCTGCATCTTTTGGCCTAGGCCACGCCCATTTGCGTCCATGAATATTTTTCGCTAAATCGCGAAAACCGCTAAACTATTTTTTCGCTACTCCTCCCACATTTCTTGACCAATCGACACCAAACTTTGCACACGACATCTTCAGACGCACACGCAAAGGAATCGTCGGACAGTTTTTTGATCCGACCTTCGACGACGAAACGGTAGCGTTTTGAATATTTGTTAATTAGCTAAATTTGACGTGGAAAATCAAAAATCCAAAAAAATCAAGAATTAGAAATCGGATCAAGTCCAAATTTTTGACACATGTCGGTGCTACCCTTAATGGCGTTGAATAAAAAAATCGGAATATTTCGCCATTAGGGGGCGCAATTAACGAGGAAATTGTTTATCTTCTACAAAATTTCGCCGCGAAAACGCCACACTGACTTCTCGCTACTCCTACCACAGTCAAATCCTTTGTATCCACAGGTTCAGGGTAGCGTTTTGAACACATGCTTCGCGTTTTGCCGGCTAAATGCACATTTCTTGTCGCGTTGTGCCGGCGAAATGCACACTTCTTGGACCCCTGCATAACTGCTTGCAGTTCTAGTTATTTTTATTAGGGGTCCAAGCCAACAGGTTGGATCCCTATTGTTTTTGTAAGGATTATTATTATTATTCTTACCTCCCTAAAAGTGGGACCACAGCCCAAACCGTAAATGGTGCCGACACGCGAATTGCATGACTAGATCCAGATCTCTTCGGACTACGCAGACGACAAAATCCAGACACGCCGAACACTAGGTGGCGCTATACCAAGGGAAAACGCGTTTGGGGCTATAACTCCCACACCGAACCTCCCACAGTCAAAAACTTGTACCCACATATCCACTGGAGTCTGCTGCATCTTTTGGCATAGGCCACGCCCATTTGCGTCAATAATTTTTTTCCGCAAAATCGCGAAAACCGTAAAACTGTTTTTTCGCTACTCCTCCCACATTTCTTGACCAATCAACACCAAACTTTGCACACGACATCTTCAGACAGACACGCAAAGAAATTTTTGAACACTTTTTTGATTTGCCCTTTGACGACGAAACGGTAGCGTTTTGAATATTTGTTTATTAGCTACGTTTTACGTCGAAACGCAAAAAAATTAAAGAATACCAAAATTAAACATCGGATCAAGTCCAAATTTTTGACACATGTCGATGCTACCCCTACTGGCGTTCAGTAAAATAATCGGAATATTTCGCCATAAGGGGGCGCAATAAACGAGGAAATTGTATATCTTCTAATTGGCCTAAGGAATGTTCTTCAAACTATAAGGGAACCATCAAGGGGCAAACCCGAGTCTATATAAAAAATATGGCCAAGAATTATTAATGTGGGCGGGAGTTATTTGGCAAAGGAAAATTGTCTTTGGAAAATTTCGCCACAAGGGGGCGCAAATAAACGACGAAATAATACATCTCCTAACTGGCCAATGGAATGTTCTGAAAACGCGTTTTGGGCTATAACTCCCACACCGAAGCTCCCACAGTCAAAACCTTTATATCCACAGATTCACTGGAGTCAGCTGCATCTTTTGGCACACGCTGTTTCTCAATTTTTGAACACATGCTTCGCGTTGTGCCGGCGAAATGCACACTTCTTGGACCCCTGCATAACTGCTTGCAGTTCTAGTTATTATTATTATTCCAGCACTAAAAGTGTGCCCACAGCCCAAACCGTAAATGGTGCCGACACGCCAATTGCATGACTAGATCCAGGTCCCTGAGTTCTAGGCAGACGACAAAATCCAGACACGCCGGCCACTAGGTGGCGCTATACCAAGGAATACGCGTTTGGGGCTATAACTCCCACACCGAACCTCCCACAGTCCAAAAACTTGTACACACAGATGCACTGGAGTCTGCTGCATCTTTTGGCCTAGGCCACGCCCATTTGCGTCTATGAATATTTTTCGCTAAATCGCGAAAACCGCAAAACTGTTTTTTCGCTACTCCTCGCACATTTCTTGACCAATCAACACCAAACTTTGCACACGGCATCTTCAGACGCACACGCAAAGAAATCATATACAGTTTTTTGATCCGACCTTCGACGACGAAACGGTAGAGTTTTGAATATTCTTTTATTAGCTAAATTAGACGTGGAAAATTAAAAAAACAAAAAATTCCAAAATTAGACATCGGATCGAGTCCAAATTTTAGACACATGTTGGTGCTAACCTTAATGACCTTCGATAAAAATTTCGGAAAATTTCGCCATTAGGGGGCGCAATAAACGAGGAAATTGTATATCTTCTACAAAAATTTCGCCGCGAAAACGCTACACTGACTTCTCGCTACTCCACAGGTTCAGGGTAGCGTTTTGAACACATGCTTCGCGTTTTTCCGGCGAAATGCACATTTCTTGTCGCGTTGTGCCGGCGAAATGCACACTTCTTGGACCCCTGCATAACTGCTTGCAGTTCTAGTTAGGGGTCCAAGCCAACAGGTTGGATCCCTATTGTTTTTGTAAGGATTATTATTATTTCGTACGCCTTAGAAGTGGTACCACAGCCCAAACCGTAAATGGTGCACACGCGCCAATTGCATGACTAGATCCAGAATCGGCACCGCTACTCAGATAACAAAATCCAGACACGCCGGTCCCTAGGTGGCGCTATACCAAGGAATACGCGTTTGGGGCTATAACTTCCACACCGAACCTCCCAGAGTCCAAAAACTTGTACACACAGATGCACTGGAGTCTGCTGCATCTTTTGGCCTAGGCCACGCCCATTTGCGTCTATGAATATTTTTCGCTAAATCGCGAAAACCGCAAAACTGTTTTATCGCTACTCCTCCCACATTTCTCGCCCGATCAACACCAAACTTTGCACACGACATCTTCAGACGCACACGCAAAGAAATCCTAGACAGTTTTTTGATCCGACCTTCGACGACGAAACGGTAGCGTTTTGAATATTTGTTTATTAGCTAAATTAGACGTGAAAAGTCAAAAATCCGAAGAAATCCAGAATTATACATCGGATCGAGCCCAAATTTTACAGACATGTTGGTGCTAACCTTAATGACGTTCGATAAAAATATCGGAAAATTTCGCCATTAGGGGGCGCAATAAACAAGGAAATTGTATATCTTCTACAAAATTTCGCCGCGAAAACGCTACACTGACTTCTCGCTACTCGTACCACAGTCAAATCCTTTGTATCCACAGGTACAGGGTAGCGTTTTGAACACATGCTTCGCGTTGTGCCGGCGAAATGCACATTTCTTGTCGCGTTGTGCCGGCGAAATGCACACTTCTTGGACCCCTGCATAACTGCTTGCAGTTCTAGTTATTATTATACTACCTCCCCGTGAAAGTGGAACCACAGCCCAAACCGTAAATGGTGCACACGCGCCAATTGCATGGCTAGATCCAGAATCGGCACCGCTACTCAGATAACAAAATCCAGACACGCCGGCCACTAGGTGGCGCTATACCAAGGAAAGACGCGTTTGGGGCTATAACTCCCACACCGAACCTCCCACATTCAAAACCTCGTACACACAGATTCACTGGAGTCTGCTGCATCTTTTGGCATAGGCCACGCCCATTTGCGTCTATAATTTTTTTTCGCAAAATCGCGAAAACCGCAAAACTGTTTTTTCGCTACTCCTCCCACATTTCTTGACCAATCGACACAAAACTTTGCACACGACATCTTCAGACGCACACGCAAAGGAATCATATACAGTTTTTTGATCCGACCTTCGACGACGAAACGATAGCATTTTGAATATTGGTATATTAGCTAAATTAGACGTGGAAAATCAAAAATACAAAAAAATCCAAAATTAGACATCGGATCGAGTCCAAATTCTACACACATGTTGGTGCTAACCTTAATGACGTTCGATAAAAATTTCGGACAATTCCGCCATTAGGGGGCGCAATAAACGAGGAAATTGTATATCTTCTACAAAATTTCGCCGCAAAAACGCAACACTGACTTCTCGCTACTCCTACCACAGTCAAATCCTTTGTATCCACAGGTTCAGGGTAGCGTTTTCAACACATGCTTCGCGATGTGCCGGCGAAATGCACATTTCTTGTCGCGTTGTGCCGGCGAAATGCACACTTCTTGGACCCCTGCATAACTGCTTGCAGTTCTAGTTATTATACTTCCCGCGCTAAAAGTGGGTCCACAGCCCAAACCGTAAATGGTGCCGACACGCCAATTGCATGACTAGATCCAGGTCCGGCACCGCTACTCAGATAACAAAATCCAGACACGCCGGCCACTAGGTGGCGCTATACCAAGGGAAAATGCGTTTGGGGCTATAACTCCCACACCGAACCTCCCACATTCAAAACCTCGTACACACAGATTCACTGGAGTCTGCTGCATCTTTTGGCATAGGCCACGCCCATTTGCGTCTGTAATTTTTTTCCGCAAAATCGCGAAAACCGCAAAACTGTTTTTTCGCTACTCCTCCCACATTTCTTGACCAATCGACACAAAACTTTGCACACGACATCTTCAGACGCACACGCAAAGGAATCATATACAGTTTTTTGATCCGACCTTCGACGACGAAACGATAGCATTTTGAATATTGGTATATTAGCTAAATTAGACGTGGAAAATCAAAAATACAAAAAAATCCAAAATTAGACATCGGATCGAGTCCAAATTCTACACACATGTTGGTGCTAACCTTAATGATGTTCGATAAAAAATTCGGAAAATTCCGCCATTAGGGGGCGCAATAAACGAGGAAATTGTATATCTTCTACAAAATTTCGCCGCAAAAACGCTACACTGACTTCTCGCTACTCCTACCACAGTCAAATCCTTTGTATCCACAGGTTCAGGGTAGCGTTTTGAACACATGCTTCGCGATGTACCGGCGAAATGCACATTTCTTGTCGCGTTGTGCCGGCGAAATGCACACTTCTTGGACCCCTGCATAACTGCTTGCAGTTCTAGTTAGGGGTCCAAGCCAACAGGTTGGATCCCTATTGTTTTTGTAAGGATTATTATTATACTTACAGGCTTGAAAGTGGGACCACAGCCCAAACCGTAAATGGTGCACACGCGCCAATTGCATGACTAGATCCAGAATCGGCACCGCTACTCAGATAACAAAATCCAGACACGCCGGTCCCTAGGTGGCGCTATACCAAGGAATACGCGTTTGGGGCTATAACTCCCACACCGAACCTCCCACAGTCCAAAAACTTGTACACACAGATGCACTGGAGTCTGCTGCATCTTTTGGCCTAGGCCACGCCCATTTGCGTCTATGAATATTTTTCGGTAAATCGCGAAAACCGCAAAACTGTTTTTTCCCTACTCCTCCCACATTTCTTGACCAATCGACACCAAACTTTGCACACGACATCTTCAGACGCACACGCAAAGGAATCGTATACAGTTTTTTGATCCGACCTTCGACGACGAAACGGTAGCATTTTGAATATTGGTATATTAGCTAAATTAGACGTGGAAAATCCAAAATACAAAAAAATCCAAAATTAGAAATCGGATCGAGTCCAAATTCTACACACATGTTGGTGCTAATTCCTATTATTATTATTATTCCAGCACTAAAAGTGTGCCCACAGCCCAAACCGTAAATGGTGCCGACACGCCAATTGCATGACTAGATCCAGGTCCGTGAGGTGACGGCAAACGACAAAATCCAGACATGCCGGCCACTAGGTGGCGCTATACCAAGGAATACGCGTTTGGGGCTATAACTCCCACACCGAACCTCCCACATTCAAAACTTTATACACACAGATGCACTGGAGTCTGCTGCATCTTTTGGCCTAGGCCACGCCCATTTGCGTCTATGAATATTTTTCGCTAAATCGCGAAAACCGCAAAACTGTTTTTTCCCTACTCCTCCCACATTTCTTGACCAATCGACACCAAACTTTGCACACGACATCTTCAGACGCACACGCAAAGAATGCATGAAACACTTTTTTGATCAGACCTTCGACGACGAAACGGTAGCGTTTTGAATATTGGTTTATTAGCTAAATTAGACGTGGAATATCAAAAATCCAAAGAAATCCAAAATTAGACATCAGATCGAGTCCAAATTTTACACACATGTTGGTGCTAACCTTAATGTCGTTCGATAAAAATTTCGGAAAATTTCGCCATTAGGGGGCGCAATAAACGAGGAAATTGTATATCTTCTACAAAATTTCGCCGCGAAAACGCTTCACTGACTTCTCGCTACTCCTACCACAGTCAAATCCTTTGTATCCACAGGTTCAGGGTAGCGTTTTCAACACATGCTTCGCGTTGTGCCGGCGAAATGCACATTTCTTGTCGCGTTGTGCCGGCGAAATGCACACTTCTTGGACCCCTGCATAACTGCTTGCAGTTCTAGTTAGGGGTCCAAGCCAACAGGTTGGATCCCTATTGTTTTTGTAAGGATTTTTAGGGGTCCAAGCCAACAGGTTGGATCCCTATTGTTTTTGTAAGGATTATTATTCCTATTATTCTTACCCCCCTAAAAGTGGGACCACAGCCCAAACTGCATGACTAGATCCAGATCTGTTCGGACTAAGCAGACGACAAAATCCAGACGCGCCGGTCACTAGGTGGCGCTATACCAAGGAATACGCGTTTGGGGCTATAACTCCCACACCGAACCTCCCACATTCAAAACCTTGTACACACAGATGCACTGGAGTCTGCTGCATCTTTTGGCATAGGCCACGCCCATTTGCGTCAATAATTTTTTTTCGCAAAATTGCGAAAACCGCAAAACTGTATTTTCGCTACTCCTCCCACATTTCTTGACCAATTGACACAAAACTTTGCACACGGCATCTTCAGACGCACACGCAAAGGAATCATCAACAGTTTTTTGATCCGACTTTCGACGACGAAACGGTAGCGTTTGGAATATTGGTTTATTAGCTAAATTAGACGTGGAAAATCAAAAATCCCAAAAAATCAAAAATAGACATCGGATCGAGTCCAAATTTTAGACACATGTCGCAGCTACCCTTACTGGCGTTCAATAAAGAATTCGGAATATTTCGCCATTAGGGGGCGCAATAAACGAGGAAATTGTATATCTTCTAATTGGCCCAAGGAATGTTCTTCAAACTATAAGGGAACCATCAAGGGGCAAACCCAAGTCTATATAAAAAATATGGCCAAGAATTATTAATGTGGGCGGGAGTTATTTGGCAAAGGAAAATTGTCTTTGGAAAATTTCGCCACAAGGGGTCGCAAAAAAACGACGAAATAATATATCTCCTAACTGGCCAATGGAATGTTCTGAAAACGCGTTTTGGGCTATAACTCCCACAACGAACCTCCCACAGTCAAAACCTTTATATCCACAGATTCACTGGAGTCAGTTGCATCTTTTGGCATAGGCCAAGCCCATTTGTTTTGAACACATACTCCGCGTTGTGCCGGCGAAATGCACACTTCTTGGACCCCTGCATAACTGCTTGCAGTTCTAGTTATTCTTACCCCCCTAAAAGTGGGACCACAGCCCAAACCGTAAATGGTGCCGACACGCGAATCACATGACTAGATCCAGATCTGTTCGGACTAAGCAGACGACAAAATCCAGACGCGCCGGTCACTAGGTGGCGCTATACCAAGGAATACGCGTTTGGGGCTATAACTCCCACACCGAACCTCCCACATTCAAAACCTTGTACACACAGATGCACTGGAGTCTGCTGCATCTTTTGGCATAGGCCACGCCCATTTGCGTCTATGAATATTTTTCGCTAAATCGCGAAAACCGCAAAACTGTTTTTTCCCTACTCCTCCCACATTTCTTGACCAATCGACACCAAACTTTGCACACGGCATCTTCAGACGCACACGCAAAGAAATCATCAACACCTTTTTGATCCGACCTTCGACGACGAAACGGTAGCATTTTGAATATTTGTTTATTAGCTAAATTAGACGTGGAAAATCAAAAATCCAGAAAAATCCAAAAGTAGACATCGGAACGAGTCCAAATTTTACAGACATGTTGGTGCTAACCTTAATGTCGTTCAATACAATTTTCGGAATATTTCGCCATTAGGGGGCGCAATAAACGAGGAAATTGTATATCTTCTTATTGGCCAAAGGAATGTTCTTCAAACTCAAAGGAAACCATCAAGGGGCAAACCCCAGTCTATATAAAAAATATGGCCAAGAATTATTAATGTGGGCGGGAGTTATTTGGCAAAGGAAAATTGTCTTTGGAAAATTTCGCCACAAGGGGTCGCAAATAAACGACGAAATAATATATCTCCTAACTGGCCAATGGAATGTTCTGAAAACGCGTTTTGGGCTATAACTCCAACACCGAAGCTCCCACAGTCAAAACCTTTATATCCACAGATTCACTGGAGTCAGCTGCATCTTTTGGCATACGCTGTTTCTCAATTTTTGAACACATGCTTCGCGTTGTGCCGGCGAAATGCACACTTCTTGTTATTAGGGGTCCAAGCCAACAGGTTGGAACCCTATTGTTTTTGTAGTGTTTATTAGGGGTCCAAGCCAACAGGTTGGATCCCTATTGTTTTTGTAGTGTTTATTTTTATTTTTATACTTACCTCCCTAAAAGTGTGCCCACAGCCCAAACCGTAAATGGTGCAGACATGCCAAATGCATGACTAGATCAAGATCCGTGGCGACTACGCAGACGACAAAATCCAGACATGCCGGCCACTAGGTGGCGCTATACCAAGGAATACGCGTTTGGGGCTATAACTCCCACACCGAACCTCCCACAGTCAAAAACGTTATACCCACAGATGCACTGGAGTCTGCTGCATCTTTTGGGCTAGGCCACGCCCATTTGCGTCTATGAATATTTTTCGCTAAATCGCGAAAACCGCAAAACAGTTTTTTCCCTACTCCTCCCACATTTCTTGACCAATCAACACAAAACTTTGCACACGACATCTTCAGACGCACACGCAAAGGAATCATCAACAGTTTTTTGATCCGACCTTCGACGACGAAACGGTAGCGTTTTGAATATTTGTTTATTGGCTACATTTTACGTCAAAACGCAAAAATTCAAAGAATACCAAAAGTAGACGTCGGATCAAGTCCAAATTTTAGACACATGTCGGTGCTACCCTTAATGGCGTTCAATAAAGAATTCGGAATATTTCGCTATTAGGGGGCGCAATAAACGAGGAAATTGTATATCTTCTAATTGGCCAAAGGAATGTTCTTCAAACTATAAGGGAACCATCAAGGGGCAAACCCGAGTCTATATAAAAAATATGGCCAAGAATTAATAATGTAGGCGGGAGTTATTTGGCAAAGGAAAATTGTCTTTGGAAAATTTCGCCAACAGGGCGGCGCCAAAAAACGACGAAATAATATATTTCCTATTTGGCCAATGGAATGTTCTGAAAAAAAAAGTTTTAGGCTATAACTCCCACACCGAACCTCCCACAGTCAAAAACGTTATACGCACAGATTCACTGGAGTCAGCTGCATCTTTTGGCATAGGCCAGGCCCATTTGCGTCAGTATTTTCTTTATGCAAAATCGCAAAAACAGCGAAACTGCCTTTTCGCTACTCCTCCCACATTTCTTGCCCAATTGACACCAAACTTTGCACACGACATCTTCAGACGCACACTACAAGAAATCAGCAAAACTATTTTGATCCGACCATCGTTGACGAAACGGTAGCGTTTTGAATATATGTTTTGCGTTGCAAATCAGTAAAAACTATTTTGATCCAACCGTCGACGACTAAACGGTAGCGGAAAATGCGTTTGGGTAGTGTTGTTTTTGTAGTGTTTATTATTTTTAGGGGTCCAAGCCAACAGGTTGGATCCCTATTGTTTTTGTAAGGATTTTTATTATTATTAGGGGTCCAAGCCAACAGGTTGGATCCCTATTGTTTTTGTAAGGATTTTTATTAGGGGTCCAAGCCAACAGGTTGGATCCCTATTGTTTTTGTAAGGATTTTTGGGTGTCAAGCAACTATGTTGCGAGACAACCTATTGTTATTGTACGAATTCTTATTATTATTATTATTATTATGCTGCCATTGGAGTCAATGGTAGCCCATAGAACCGCTTGGCGAAAAGTTGTGAAATTTGGCACACTGGTTCAAGACAGCCCCCATAGCCCATTAAGCCAATCTCAGGTCGCTAGCCCAACAGCTCTAGCGCCACCAACAGGTCAAAGTTGGGCATGCATTCATGTTCATAACTTTCGACCTATTCGACCAATATTCACAAACCAGTTATCATTGGATTCCTTGAACCAAGCCCAGTTCAACACACCCTATGACGTCATTGTGCCATGACGTATATTTCCGCCATCTTGGTTTATGTCAAAAACCTTCAAAATGCTACTTCTATCACAAATCTTGTCCAATCATCTCGAAACTTGGCACACATGATCTTCTGGCCATGCTTGATAAAAAACATCGAATAGATTTGTCAAATTCAAAACCGTTTGTCCGCTAAAGCCAATCAAATTTAACCGCCAAGTTGCCAAACCGGAAGTAAGCCCATATCTCAGAAGCCCTTTGACCTATCATAACCAACCTTGGTAGAGAGACCCATGACCGCATCACGGTGACACTGAATGAATTTGGTGACCCTTGACCTCTAGGTGGCGCTGTTATTAATGTCGATGTGTTTTGACTCCTCTCTCTTCACATGAGTACATTTAAAACTTATTTGCAATGTCTGGTGATACTAACAGACCTCCCCGTGTGGCTAGCATATTATTTATTGCAGAAATATCCGTGACAGCCAGTGATATTCGACCGCGAAGCCACCAAACCGGAAACACGCCAATATCTCAGCATCCCTTTGACATATCATGACCAAACTTGTTACATAGACCCATAACATCATCATGGGAACACTCAATGAATTTGGTGACCATTGACCTCTAGGGGGCGCTATAATTAATGAAGACGCGTTTTAACTCCTCTCTCTTCATATGAGTACATTTCAAACTTATTTTCAATGTTTAATGATACTGTCAGACCTCCCCATATATCTTGTAAATTATTTTGTTGATATTGTTCCGAATACCCCTATGTATTTGTGACATTTGTTCTGTCAGGCAGACTGCATTGCGCCCTTACCTCTAGGTGGGGTCCTTTTCCCATTTACTCATCCCACCGGCTGTCGGTATTGCCGATTTCCGAGGCGGTCGTCATGTAGCCCCCTGGCCGATTGCGTCCATCCGGCAGAATAAGCCTACCGAGTCCGATTATGCTTGACACCCACATTGCTGCTCGCAGCTATATTTGGGTGTCAAGCAACTATGTTGCGAGACAACCTATTGTTATTGTACGAATTCTTATTGGGTGTCAAGCAACTATGTTGCGAGACAACCTATTGTTATTGTACGAATTCTTATTATTATTATTATTATTATGCTGCCATTGGAGTCAATGGCAGCCCATAGAACCGCTTGGCGAAAAGTTGTGAAATTTGGCACACTGGTTCAGGACAGCCCCATTAGCCCATTAAGCTAATCTCAGGTCGCTAGCCCAACAGCTCTAGCGCCACCAACAGGTCAAAGTTGGGCATGTATTCATGTTCATAACTTTCGACCTATTCGACCAATATTCACATACCAGGTATCATTGGATTCCTTGAACCAAGCCCAGTTCAACACACCCTATGACGTCATTGTGCCATGACGTATATTTCCGCCATCTTGGTTTATGTCAAAAACCTTCAAAATGCTACTTCTATCACAAATCTTCTCCAATCATCTCGAAACTTGGCACACTTGATCTTCTAGCCATGCTTGATAAAAAACATCGAATAGATTTGTCAAATTCAAAACCGTTTGCCCGCCAAAGCCAATCAAATTTGGCGGCGAAGCCGCCAAACCGGATGTAAGCCCATATCTCAGCAGCCCTTTGACATATCATAACCAACTTTGGTACATATACCCATGAACCCATGAAGGTTACACTGCATTAATTTGGTGCGATTTGACATCTAGGGGGCGCTGTTATTAATGTCGATGTGTTTTGACTCCTCTCTCTTCACATGAGTATATTTCATACAAATTTTCAATGTCTGGTGATACTATCAGACCTCGCCGTATAGCTAGTATATTACTTCTTGCAGAAATACCTGTGACAGCCAATGATATTTGACCGCGAAGCCGCCAGACCGGAAACACGCCAATATCTCAGCAGCCCTTTGACATATCATAACCAAACTTTATACATAGACCCATAACATCATCATGGGGACACTCAATGAATTTGGTGACCATTGACCTGTAGGGGGTGCTATAATTAATGAAGACGTGTTTTAACTCCTCTCTCTTCACATGAGTACATTTTAAACTTATTTTTAATGTCTGAGGATACTGCCAGACCTCCTTATGTATCTTATAAATTATTTCTCATGGCAACATCAGAACTTGGCCACCATTTTGAAAGTTGTCAAAATCAGTTGTAAATTTCCACAGGCCACAAATTATGTCCAATCTTCATGGAACTTGGCATATATGATCTTCAGACCAAGCTGAACAAATGTATCAAACAGCTTTCTCAAATTCAAAACCGTTTGGCCGTGAGATCCAATCAAACTTGACGGCGCTCATTAAAGGGTAGACACTGCACTCGTGTGGCGCTCATTAATGGGTAGACACTGCACTAGTGTGGTGACATGCGGTACTTAATGTATAATGCAACAATGACTATATTTACCATTCCGCCCACCTAAAATATAAACTGCAATTCCCACTGGATTAGATGCTTCACGAACCACCTCCAGAACGGATGCTTGTTTACATTGTGTCTCTTTCAGGGATATTGTTCCGAATACCCCTATGTATTTGTGACATTTGTTCTACCAGGCAGACTGTATTGCGCCCTTACCTCTAGGTGGGGTCATTTTTCCACATAATGCTCTTCCCACCGGCTGTCTTTATTGCCGATTTCCGAGACGGTCGTCATGTAGCCCCCTGGCCGATTACGTCCATTCGGCAGAATTAGCCTACCGAGTCCGATTACGCTTGACACCCACATTGCTGCTCGCAGCTATATTTATTATTATTATTATTATGCTGCCATTGGAGTCAATGGCAGCCCATAGAACCGCTTGGCGAAAAGTTGTGAAATTTGGCACACTTGTTCAGGACTGCCCCATTAGCCCATTAAGCCAATCTAAGGTCGCTAGCCCAACAGCTCTAGCGCCACCAACAGGTCAAAGTTGGGCATGCATTCATGTTCATAACTTTTGACCTATTCGACCAATTTTCACAAACCAGGTATCATTGGATTCCTTGAACCAAGCCCAGTTTAACACATCCTATGACGTCATTGCGCCATGACGTATATGTCCGCCATCTTGGTTTATGTCAAAAACCTTCAAAATGCTACTCCTATCACAAATCTTGTCCAATCATCTCGAAACTTGGCACACATGATCTTCTGGCCATCCTTGATGAAAAACATCGAATAGATTTGTCAAATTCAAAACCGTTTGCCCGCTAAAGCCAATCAAATTTGGCGGCGAAGCCGCCAAACAGGAAGTGAGCCGATTTCTCAGCATCCCTTTGACATATCATAACCAGACTTGGTATATAGACCCATTACCTCATAAAGGTGACACTGATTTAATTTGGTGACCTTTGACCTGTAGGGGGCGCTGTTATTAATGTCCATGTGTTTTGACCTCTTTCTCTTCACATGAGTACATTTACAACTTATTTTCAATGTCTGGTGATACTATCAGACCTCCCCGTATAGCTAGTATATTATAACTTGCACAAATATCCGCGACAGCCAATGATATTCAACCGCGAAGCCGCCAAACTGGAAAAACGCCAATATCTCAGTATCCCTTGGACAAATCATAACCAAACTTGATACATAGACCCATAACATCATTATGGGGACACTCAATGAATTTGGTGACCATTGACCTCTAGGGGGCGCTATAATTAATGAAGACGTGTTTTAACTCCTCTCTCTTCACATGAGTACATTTCAAACTTATTATCAATGTTTAATGATACTGTCAGACCTCCCCATATATCTTGTAAATTATTTTGTTGATATTGTTCCGAATACCCCTATGTATTTGTGACATTTGTTCTGTCAGGCAGACTGCATTGCGCCCTTACCTCTAGGTGGGGTCCTTTTTCCCATTTACTCATCCCACCGGCTGTCGGTATTGCCGATTTCCGAGGCGGTCGTCATGTAGCCCCCAGGCCAATTGCGTCCATCCGGCAGAATTAGCCTACCGAGTCCGATTATGCTTGACACCCACATTGCTGCTCGCAGCTATATTTATTATTATTTTTATTATTATTATACTTCCTACCAAGAAAGTGGGAATACAGCCCATACCGTAAATGTTGCACACACGCCAATTGCATGACTAGATCCAGGTCAGTGAAGACTATGCAGACGACAAAATCCAGACACGCCGGCCACTAGGTGGCGCTATACCAAGGGAAAATGCGTTTGGGGCTATAACTCCCACAACGAACCTCCCACAGTCAAAAACTTGTACCCACATATTCACTGGAGTCTGCTGCATCTTTTGGCCTAGGCCACGCCCATTTGCGTCAATGAATATTTTTCGCTAAATCGCGAAAACCGCAAAACTGTTTTTTCGCTACTCCTCCCATATTTCTCGCCCGATCACCACCAAACTTTGCACATGGCATCTTCAGACGCACACGCAAAGAAATCATAGACAGTTTTTTGATCCGACTTTCGACGACGAAACGGTAGAGTTTTGAATATTTGTTTATTAGCTAAATTAGACGTGGAAAATTAAAAATCCAACAAAATCCAAAATTAGACATCGGATCGAGTCCAAATTGTACACACATGTTGGTGCTAACCTTAATGTCGTTCGATAAAAATTTCGGAAAATTTCGCCATTAGGGGGCGCAATAAACGAGGAAATTGTATATCTTCTACAAAATTTCGCCGCGAAAACGCTACACTGACTTCTCGCTACTCCTACCACAGTCAAATCCTTTGTATCCACAGGTTCAGGGTAGCGTTTTCAACACATGCTTCGCGTTGTGCCGGCGAAATGCACATTTCTTGTCGCGTTGTGCCGGCGAAATGCACACTTCTTGGACCCCTGCATAACTGCTTGCAGTTCTAGTTATTAGGGGTCCAAGCCAACAGGTTGGATCCCTATTGTTTTTGTAAGGATTATTATTCTTTTTATTATACTTCCTACCAAGAAAGTGGTACCACAGCCCAAACCGTAAATGGTGCCGACACGCCAATTGCATGACTAGATCCAGGTCAGTGAAGACTATGCAGACGACAAAATCCGGACACACCGGTCACTAGGTGGCGCTATACCAAGGAATACGTGTTTGGGGCTATAACTCCCACACCGAACCTCCCAGAGTCCAAAAACTTGTACACACAGATGCACTGGAGTCTGCTGCATCTTTTGGCCTAGGCCACGCCCATTTACGTCAATGAATATTTTTCGCTAAATCGCGAAAACCGCTAAACTATTTTTTCGCTACTCCTCCCACATTTCTTGACCAATCGCCACCAAACTTTGCACACGACATCTTCAGACGCACACGCAAAGGAATCGTCGGACAGTTTTTTGATCCGACCTTCGACGACGAAACGGTAGCGTTTTGAATATTTGTTAATTAGCTAAATTTGACGTGGAAAATCAAAAATCCAAAAAAATCAAGAATTAGAAATCGGATCAAGTCCAAATTTTTGACACATGTCGGTGCTACCCTTAATGGCGTTGAATAAAAAAATCGGAATATTTCGCCATTAGGGGGCGCAATTAACGAGGAAATTGTTTATCTTCTACAAAATTTCGCCGCGAAAACGCCACACTGACTTCTCGCTACTCCTACCACAGTCAAATCCTTTGTATCCACAGGTTCAGGGTAGCGTTTTGAACACATGCTTCGCGTTTTGCCGGCTAAATGCACATTTCTTGTCGCGTTGTGCCGGCGAAATGCACACTTCTTGGACCCCTGCATAACTGCTTGCAGTTCTAGTTATTATACTTCCTACCAAGAAAGTGGGAATACAGCCCATACCGTAAATGTTGCACACACGCCAATTGCATGACTAGATCCAGGTCAGTGAAGACTATGCAGACGACAAAATCCAGACACGCCGGCCACTAGGTGGCGCTATACCAAGGAATACGCGTTTGGGGCTATAACTCCCACACCGAACCTCCCACAGTCCAAAAACTTGTACACACAGATGCACTGGAGTCTGCTGCATCTTTTGGCCTAGGCCACGCCCATTTGCGTCTATGAATATTTTTCGCTAAATCGCGAAAACCGCAAAACTGTTTTTTCCCTACTCCTCCCACATTTCTTGACCAATCGACACCAAACTTTGCACACGACATCTTCAGACGCACACGCATAGAAATCTTAGACAGTTTTTTGATCCGACCTTCGACGACGAAACGGTAGAGTTTTGAATATTGGTTTATTAGCTAAATTAGACGTGGAAAATTAAAAATCCAAAAAAATCCAAAATTAGACATCGGATCGAGTCCAAATTGTACACACATGTTGGTGCTAACCTTAATGTCGTTCGATAAAAATTTCGGAAAATTTCGCCATTAGGGGGCGCAATAAACGAGGAAATTGTATATCTTCTACAAAATTTCGCCGCGAAAACGCTACACTGACTTCTCGCTACTCCTACCACAGTCAAATCCTTTGTATCCACAGGTTCAGGGTAGCGTTTTCAACACATGCTTCGCGTTGTGCCGGCGAAATGCACATTTCTTGTCGCGTTGTGCCGGCGAAATGCACACTTCTTGGACCCCTGCATAACTGCTTGCAGTTCTAGTTATTATTATACTTCCTACCAAGAAAGTGGGAATACAGCCCATACCGTAAATGTTGCACACACGCCAATTGCATGACTAGATCCAGGTCAGTGAAGACTATGCAGACGACAAAATCCAGACACGCCGGCCACTAGGTGGCGCTATACCAAGGAATACGCGTTTGGGGCTATAACTCCCACACCGAACCTCCCACAGTCCAAAAACTTGTACACACAGATGCACTGGAGTCTGCTGCATCTTTTGGCCTAGGCCACGCCCATTTGCGTCTATGAATATTTTTCGCTAAATCGCGAAAACCGCAAAACTGTTTTTTCCCTACTCCTCCCACATTTCTTGACCAATCGACACCAAACTTTGCACACGACATCTTCAGACGCACACGCATAGAAATCTTAGACAGTTTTTTGATCCGACCTTCGACGACGAAACGGTAGAGTTTTGAATATTGGTTTATTAGCTAAATTAGACGTGGAAAATTAAAAATCCAAAAAAATCCAAAATTAGACATCGGATCGAGTCCAAATTCTACACACATGTTGGTGCTAACCTTAATGACGTTCGATAAAAATTTCGGAAAATTCCGCCATTAGGGGGCGCAATAAACGAGGAAATTGTATATCTTCTACAAAATTTCGCCGCGAAAACGCCACACTGACTTCTCGCTACTCCTACCACAGTCAAATCCTTTGTATCCACAGGTTCAGGGTAGCGTTTTCAACACATGCTTCGCGTTGTGCCGGCGAAATGCACATTTCTTGTCGCGTTGTGCCGGCGAAATGCACACTTCTTGGACCCCTGCATAACTGCTTGCAGTTCTAGTTTTTATTATTAGGGGTCCAAGCCAACAGGTTGGATCCCTATTGTTTTTGTAAGGATTTTTATTATTATTAGGGGTCCAAGCCAACAGGTTGGATCCCTATTGTTTTTGTAAGGATTTTTCTTATTAGGGGTCCAAGCCAACAGGTTGGATCCCTATTGTTTTTGTAAGGATTTTTCTTATTATTCTTACCCCCCTAAAAGTGGGCCCACACCCCAAACCGTAAAAGGTGCCGACACGCGAATTGCATGACTAGATCCAGATCTCTTCGGACTACGCAGACGACCAAATCCAGACACGCCGGCCACTAGGTGGCGCTATACCAAGGAATACGCGTTTGGGGCTATAACTCCCACACCGAACCACCCAGAGTCCAATAACTTGTACACACAGATGCACTGGAGTCTGCTGCATCTTTTGGCCTAGGCCACGCCCATTTGCGTCTATGAATATTTTTCGCTAAATCGCAAAACTGTATTTTCGCTACTCCTCCCACATTTCTTGACCAATCAACACCAAACTTTGCACACGGCATCTTCAGACGCACACGCAAAGAAATCTTAGACAGTTTTTTGATCCGACCTTCGACGACGAAACGGTAGAGTTTTGAATATTTGTTTATTAGCAAAGTTAGACGTGGAAAATTAAAAATCCAAAAAAATCCAAAATTAGACATCGGATCGAGTCCAAATTCTACACACATGTTTGTGCTAACCTTATTGTCGTTCGATAAAAAAATCGGAAAATTTCGCCATTAGGGGGCGCAATAAACGAGGAAATTGTATATCTTCTACAAAATTTCGCCGCGAAAACGCTACACTGACTTCTCGCTACTCCTACCACAGTCAAATCCTTTGTATCCACAGGTTCAGGGTAGCGTTTTGAACACATGCTTCGCGTTGTGCCGGCGAAATGCACATTTCTTGTTAATGTATTTGCATTGTACTAAAATGCATTCATTTCCAATGGGTATCAATGTGTCTGAAACAGGTGCATCCCAATTTTTTCAATTTTTTCAACATTTAGGGGTCCAAGCCAACAGGTTGGATCCCTATTGTTTTTGTAAGGATTTTTTCTTATTAGGGGTCCAAGCCAACAGGTTGGATCCCTATTGTTTTTGTAAGGATTTTTATTCTTACCCCCCTAAAAGTGGGACCACAGCCCAAACCGTAAATGGTGCCGACACGCGAATTGCATGACTAGATCCAGATCTGTTCGGACTAAGCAGACGACAAAATCCAGACGCGCCGGTCACTAGGTGGCGCTATACCAAGGAATACGCGTTTGGGGCTATAACTCCCACACCGAACCTCCCACAGTCCAAAAACTTGTACACACAGATGCACTGGAGTCTGCTGCATCTTTTGGTCTAGGCCACGCCCATTTGCGTCTATAATTTTTTTTCGCAAAATCGCGAAAACCGCAAAACTGTTTTTTCGCTACTCCTCCCACATTTCTTGACCAATCGACACAAAACTTTGCACATGACATCTTCAGACGCACACGCAAAGGAATCATATACAGTTTTTTGATCCGACCTTCGACGACGAAACGATAGCATTTTGAATATTGGTATATTAGCTAAATTAGACGTGGAAAATCAAAAATACAAAAAAATCCAAAATTAGACATCGGATCGAGTCCAAATTCTACACACATGTTGGTGCTAACCTTAATGACGTTCGATAAAAATTTCGGAAAATTCCGCCATTAGGGGGCGCAATAAACGAGGAAATTGTATATCTTCTACAAAATTTCGCCGCAAAAACGCTACACTGACTTCTCGCTACTCCTACCACAGTCAAATCCTTTGTATCCACAGGTTCAGGGTAGCGTTTTCAACACATGCTTCGCGATGTGCCGGCGAAATGCACATTTCTTGTCGCGTTGTGCCGGCGAAATGCACACTTCTTGGACCCCTGCATAACTGCTTGCAGTTCTAGTTATTCTTACCCCCCTAAAAGTGGGCCCACACCCCAAACCGTAAAAGGTGCCGACACGCGAATTGCATGACTAGATCCAGATCTCTTCGGACTACGCAGACGACCAAATCCAGACACGCCGGCCACTAGGTGGCGCTATACCAAGGAATACGCGTTTGGGGCTATAACTCCCACACCGAACCACCCAGAGTCCAATAACTTGTACACACAGATGCACTGGAGTCTGCTGCATCTTTTGGCCTAGGCCACGCCCATTTGCGTCTATGAATATTTTTCGCTAAATCGCGAAAACCGCAAAACTGTCTTTTCGCTACTCCTCCCACATTTCTTGACCAATCAACACCAAACTTTGCACACGGCATCTTCAGACGCACACGCAAAGAAATCTTAGACAGTTTTTTGATCCGACCTTCGACGACGAAACGGTAGAGTTTTGAATATTTGTTTATTAGCAAAATTAGACGTGGAAAATTAAAAATCCAAAAAAATCCAAAATTAGACATCGGATCGAGTCCAAATTCTACACACATGTTTGTGCTAACCTTAATGTCGTTCGATAAAAAATTCGGAAAATTTCGCCATTAGGGGGCGCAATAAACGAGGAAATTGTATATCTTCTACAAAATTTCGCCGCGAAAACGCTACACTGACTTCTCGCTACTCCTACCACAGTCAAATCCTTTGTATCCACAGGTTCAGGGTAGCGTTTTGAACACATGCTTCGCGTTGTGCCGGCGAAATGCACATTTCTTGTCGCGTTGTGCCGGCGAAATGCACACTTCTTGGACCCCTGCATAACTGCTTGCAGTTCTAGTTTTTATTATTAGGGGTCCAAGCCAACAGGTTGGATCCCTATTGTTTTTGTAAGGATTTTTCCTATTATTATTCTTCCCCCCGTACTTGTTGGACTACAGCCCAAACCGTAAAAGGTGCACACGCGCCAATTGCATGACTAGAACCAGTACCGGCACCGCTACTCAGATAACCAAATCCAGACATGCCGGCCACTAGGTGGCGCTATACCAAGGAGAAACACGTTTGGGACTATAACTCCCACACCGAACCTCCCAGCGTCCAAAACTTGTACAGACAGATGCACTGGAGTCTGCTGCATCTTTTGGCCTAGGCCACGCCCATTTGCGTCTATGAATATTTTTCGCTAAATCGCGAAAACCGCAAAACTGTATTTTCCCTACTCCTCCCACATTTCTTGACCAATCGACACCAACCTTTGCACACGGCATCTTCGGACACACACGCAAAGAAATGATAGACAGTTTTTTGATCCGACTTTCGACGACGAAACGGTAGCGTTTTGAATATTGGTTTATTAGCAAAATTTGACGTGGAAAATCAAAAATCCACAAAAAACAAAAATTAGACATCGGATCGAGTCCAAATTGTACACACATGTTGGTGCTAACCTTAATGTCGTTCGATAAAAATTTCGGAAAATTTCGCCATTAGGGGGCGCAATAAACGAGGAAATTGTATATCTTCTACAAAATTTCGCCGCGAAAACGCTACACTGACTTCCCGCTACTCCTACCACAGTCAAATCCTTTGTATCCACAGGTTCAGGGTAGCGTTTTGAACACATTCTTCGCATTGTGCCGGCGAAATGCACATTTCTTGTCGCGTTGTGCCGGCGAAATGCACACTTCTTGTTAGGGGTCCAAGCCAACAGGTTGGATCCCTATTGTTTTTGTAAGGATTTTTCCTATTATTAGGGGTCCAAGCCAACAGGTTGGATCCCTATTGTTTTTGTAAGGATTTTTCCTATTATTAGGGGTCCAAGCCAACAGGTTGGATCCCTATTGTTTTTGTAAGGATTTTTCCTATTATTCTTCCCCCCGTACTTGTTGGACTACAGCCCAAACCGTAAAAGGTGCACACGCGCCAATTGCATGACTAGAACCAGTACCGGCACCGCTACTCAGATAACCAAATCCAGACATGCCGGCCACTAGGTGGCGCTATACCAAGGAGAAACACGTTTGGGACTATAACTCCCACACCGAACCTCCCAGCGTCCAAAAACTTGTACAGACAGATGCACTGGAGTCTGCTGCATCTTTTGGCCTAGGCCACGCCCATTTGCGTCTGTGAATATTTTTCGCTAAATCGCGAAAACAGCAAAACTGTATTTTCCCTACTCCTCCCACATTTCTTGACCAATCGACACCAACCTTTGCACACGGCATCTTCGGACGCACACGCAAAGAAATGATAGACAGTTTTTTGATCCGACTTTCGACGACGAAACGGTAGCGTTTTGAATATTGGTTTATTAGCAAAATTTGACGTGGAAAATCAAAAATCCACAAAAAACAAAAATTAGACATCGGATCGAGTCCAAATTGTACACACATGTTGGTGCTAACCTTAATGTCGTTCGATAAAAATTTCGGAAAATTTCGCCATTAGGGGGCGCAATAAACGAGGAAATTGTATATCTTCTACAAAATTTCGCCGCGAAAACGCTACACTGACTTCCCGCTACTCCTACCACAGTCAAATCCTTTGTATCCACAGGTTCAGGGTAGCGTTTTGAACACATTCTTCGCATTGTGCCGGCGAAATGCACATTTCTTGTCGCGTTGTGCCGGCGAAATGCACACTTCTTGTTAGGGGTCCAAGCCAACAGGTTGAATCCCTATTGTTTTTGTGAGGATTTTTCCTATTATTAGGGGTCCAAGCCAACAGGTTGGATCCCTATTGTTTTTGTAAGGATTTTTCCTATTATTAGGGGTCCAAGCCAACAGGTTGGATCCCTATTGTTTTTGTAAGGATTTTTCCTATTATTCTTCCCCCCGTACTTGTTGGACTACAGCCCAAACCGTAAAAGGTGCACACGCGCCAATTGCATGACTAGAACCAGTACCGGCACCGCTACTCAGATAACCAAATCCAGACATGCCGGCCACTAGGTGGCGCTATACCAAGGAGAAACACGTTTGGGACTATAACTCCCACACCGAATCTCCCAGCGTCCAAAAACTTGTACCCACAGATGCACTGAAGTCTGCTGCATCTTTTGGCCCAGGCCACGCCCATTTGCGTCCATGAATATTTTTCGCTATATCGCAAAAACCGCAAAACAGTTTTTTCCCTACTCCTCCCACATTTCTTGACCAATCAACACAAAACTTTGCACACGACATCTTCAGACGCACACGCAAAGAAATCCTAGACACTTTTTTGATCCGACCTTCGACGACGAAACGGTAGCGTTTTGAATATTTGTTTATTAGCTACGTTTTACGTCGAAACGCAAAAAATTAAAAAAATACCAAAATTAGTCATCGGATCAAATTTTTGACACATGTTGATGCTACCCCTACTGGCGTTCAATAAAATAATCGGAATGTTTCGCCATAAGGGGGCGCAATAAATGAGGAAATTGTATATCTTCGACAAAATCTCGCCGCGAAAACGCTACACTGACTTCCCGCTACTCCTACCACAGTCAAATCCTTTGTATCCACAGGTTCAGGGTAGCGTTTTGAACACATGCTTCGCATTGTGCCGGCGAAATGCACATTTCTTGTCGCGTTGTGCCGGCGAAATGCACACTTCTTGTTATTCTTCCCCCCGTACTTGTTGGACTACAGCCCAAACCGTAAATGGTGCACACGCGCCAATTGCATGACTAGAACCAGTACCGGCACCGCTACTCAGATAACCAAATCCAGACATGCCGGCCACTAGGTGGCGCTATACCAAGGAGAAACACGTTTGGGACTATAACTCCCACACCGAACCTCCCAGAGTCCAAAAACTTGTACACACAGATGCACTGGAGTCTGCTGCATCTTTTGGCCTAGGCCACGCCCATTTGCGTCTATGAATATTTTTCGCTAAATCGCGAAAACCGCAAAACTGTTTTTTCCCTACTCCTCCCACATTTCTTGACCAATCGACACCAAACTTTGCACACGACATCTTCAGACGCACACGCAAAGAAATGATAGACAGTTTTTTGATCCGACATTCGACGACGAAACGGTAGCGTTTTGAATATTGGTTTATGAGCTAAATTAGACGTGGAAATTCCAAAATCCCAAAAAATCCAAAATTACACATCGGATCGAGTCCAAGTTTTACACACATGTCGGTGCTACCCTTAATGTCGTTCGATAAAAAATTCGGACAATTTCGCCATTAGGGGGCGCAATAAACGAGGAAATTGTATATCTTCTACAAAATTTCGCCACGAAAACGCTACACTGACTTCTCGCTACTCCTACCACAGTCAAATCCTTTGTATCCACAGATTCAGGGTAGCTTTTTGAACACATGCTTCGCTTTGTGCCGGCGAAACGCACATTTCTTGTCGCGTTGTGCCGGCGAAATGCACACTTCTTGGACTGCATAACTGCTTGCAGTTCTAGTTAGGGGTCCAAGCCAACAGGTTGGATCCCTATTGTTTTTGTAAGGATTTTTATTATTATTATTATACTTCCTACCAAGAAAGTGGGAATACAGCCCATACCGTAAATGTTGCACACACGCCAATTGCATGACTAGATCCAGGTCAGTGAAGACTATGCAGACGACAAAATCCAGACACGCCGGCCACTAGGTGGCGCTATACCAAGGAATACGCGTTTGGGGCTATAACTCCCACACCGAACCTCCCACAGTCCAAAAACTTGTACACACAGATGCACTGGAGTCTGCTGCATCTTTTGGCCTAGGCCACGCCCATTTGCGTCTATGAATATTTTTCGCTAAATCGCGAAAACCGCAAAACTGTTTTTTCCCTACTCCTCCCACATTTCTTGACCAATCGACACCAAACTTTGCACACGACATCTTCAGACGCACACGCATAGAAATCTTAGACAGTTTTTTGATCCGACCTTCGACGACGAAACGGTAGAGTTTTGAATATTGGTTTATTAGCTAAATTAGACGTGGAAAATTAAAAATCCAAAAAAATCCAAAATTAGACATCGGATCGAGTCCAAATTCTACACACATGTTGGTGCTAACCTTAATGACGTTCGATAAAAATTTCGGAAAATTCCGCCATTAGGGGGCGCAATAAACGAGGAAATTGTATATCTTCTACAAAATTTCGCCGCAAAAACGCTACACTGACTTCTCGCTACTCCTACCACAGTCAAATCCTTTGTATCCACAGGTTCAGGGTAGCGTTTTCAACACATGCTTCGCGATGTGCCGGCGAAATGCACATTTCTTGTCGCGTTGTGCCGGCGAAATGCACACTTCTTGGACCCCTGCATAACTGCTTGCAGTTCTAGTTATTATACTTCCTACCAAGAAAGTGGGAATACAGCCCATACCGTAAATGTTGCACACACGCCAATTGCATGACTAGATCCAGGTCAATGAAGACTATGCAGACGACAAAATCCAGACACGCCGGCCACTAGGTGGCGCTATACCAAGGAATACGCGTTTTGGGCTATAACTCCCACACCGAACCTCCCACAGTCCAAAAACTTGTACACACAGATGCACTGGAGTCTGCTGCATCTTTTGGCCTAGGCCACGCCCATTTGCGTCTATGAATATTTTTCGCTAAATCGCGAAAACCGCAAAACTGTTTTTTCCCTACTCCTCCCACATTTCTTGACCAATCGACACCAACCTTTGCACACGACATCTTCAGACGCACACGCATAGAAATCTTAGACAGTTTTTTGATCCGACCTTCGACGACGAAACGGTAGAGTTTTGAATATTGGTTTATTAGCTAAATTAGACGTGGAAAATTAAAAATCCAAAAAAATCCAAAATTAGACATCGGATCGAGTCCAAATTCTACACACATGTTGGTGCTAACCTTAATGACGTTCGATAAAAATTTCGGAAAATTCCGCCATTAGGGGGCGCAATAAACGAGGAAATTGTATATCTTCTACAAAATTTCGCCGCGAAAACGCTACACTGACTTCTCGCTACTCCTACCACAGTCAAATCCTTTGTATCCACAGGTTCAGGGTAGCGTTTTCAACACATGCTTCGCGTTGTGCCGGCGAAATGCACATTTCTTGTCGCGTTGTGCCGGCGAAATGCACACTTCTTGGACCCCTGCATAACTGCTTGCAGTTCTAGTTATTATACTTCCTACCAAGAAAGTGGGAATACAGCCCATACCGTAAATGTTGCACACACGCCAATTGCATGACTAGATCCAGGTCAATGAAGACTATGCAGACGACAAAATCCAGACACGCCGGCCACTAGGTGGCGCTATACCAAGGAATACGCGTTTTGGGCTATAACTCCCACACCGAACCTCCCACAGTCCAAAAACTTGTACACACAGATGCACTGGAGTCTGCTGCATCTTTTGGCCTAGGCCACGCCCATTTGCGTCCATGAATATTTTTCGCTAAATCGCGAAAACCGCAAAACTGTTTTTTCCCTACTCCTCCCACATTTCTTGACCAATCGACACCAACCTTTGCACACGACATCTTCAGACGCACACGCATAGAAATCTTAGACAGTTTTTTGATCCGACCTTCGACGACGAAACGGTAGAGTTTTGAATATTGGTTTATTAGCTAAATTAGACGTGGAAAATTAAAAATCCAAAAAAATCCAAAATTAGACATCGGATCGAGTCCAAATTCTACACACATGTTGGTGCTAACCTTAATGACGTTCGATAAAAATTTCGGAAAATTCCGCCATTAGGGGGCGCAATAAACGAGGAAATTGTATATCTTCTACAAAATTTCGCCGCGAAAACGCTACACTGACTTCTCGCTACTCCTACCACAGTCAAATCCTTTGTATCCACAGGTTCAGGGTAGCGTTTTCAACACATGCTTCGCGTTGTGCCGGCGAAATGCACATTTCTTGTCGCGTTGTGCCGGCGAAATGCACACTTCTTGGACCCCTGCATAACTGCTTGCAGTTCTAGTTTTTAGGGGTCCAAGCCAACAGGTTGGATCCCTATTGTTTTTGTAAGGATTTTTTTAGGGGTCCAAGCCAACAGGTTGGATCCCTATTGTTTTTGTAAGGATTTTTCCTATTATTATTCTTCCCCCCGTACTTGTTGGACTACAGCCCAAACCGTAAATGGTGCACACGCGCCAATTGCATGGCTAGATCCAGAATCGGCACCGCTACTCAGATAACAAAATCCAGACACGCCGGCCACTAGGTGGCGCTATACCAAGGAAAGACGCGTTTGGGGCTATAACTCCCACACCGAACCTCCCACATTCAAAACCTCGTACACACAGATTCACTGGAGTCTGCTGCATCTTTTGGCATAGGCCACGCCCATTTGCGTCTATAATTTTTTTTCGCAAAATCGCGAAAACCGCAAAACTGTTTTTTCGCTACTCCTCCCACATTTCTTGACCAATCGACACAAAACTTTGCACACGACATCTTCAGACGCACACGCAAAGGAATCATATACAGTTTTTTGATCCGACCTTCGACGACGAAACGATAGCATTTGGAATATTGGTATATTAGCTAAATTAGACGTGGAAAATCAAAAATACAAAAAAATCCAAAATTAGACATCGGATCGAGTCCAAATTCTACACACATGTTGGTGCTAACCTTAATGACGTTCGATAAAAATTTCGGAAAATTCCGCCATTAGGGGGCGCAATAAACGAGGAAATTGTATATCTTCTACAAAATTTCGCCGCAAAAACGCTACACTGACTTCTCGCTACTCCTACCACAGTCAAATCCTTTGTATCCACAGGTTCAGGGTAGCGTTTTCAACACATGCTTCGCGATGTGCCGGCGAAATGCACATTTCTTGTGATTTTTAGGGGTCCAAGCCAACAGGTTGGATCCCTATTGTTTTTGTAAGGATTATTAGGGGTCCAAGCCAACAGGTTGGATCCCTATTGTTTTTGTAAGGATTTTTTTTATTATACTTCCTACCAAGAAAGTGGTACCACAGCCCAGACCGTAAATGGTGCCGACATGCCAATTGCATGACTAGATCCAGGTCCGTGAAGACTATTCAGACGACAAAATCCAGACACGCCGGTCACTAGGTGGCGCTATACCAAGGAATACGCGTTTGGGGCTATAACTCCCACACCGAACCTCCCACAGTCAAAAACTTGTACCCACGTATTCACTGGAGTCTGCTGCATCTTTTGGCATAGGCCACGCCCATTTGCGTCCATAATTTCTTTTCGCAATATCGCGAAAACCGAAAAACTGTTTTTTCCCTACTCCTCCCACATTTCTTGACCAATCGACACCAAACTTTGCACACGACATCTTTAGACGCACGCGCAAAGAAATTATCGGACAATTTTTTGATCCGACCTTCGTTGACGAAACGGGAGCGTTTTGAATATTGGTTTATGAGCTAAATTAGACGTGGAAAATCAAAAATCCAGAAAAATCCAAAAGTAGACATCAGAACGAGTCCAAATTTTACAGACATGTTGGTGCTAACCTTAATGCCGTTCGAAAAAAAAATCGGAAAATTTCGCCATTAGGGGGCGCCATAAACGAGGAAATTGTATATCTTCTAAAAAATTTCGCTGCGAACTGACTTCTCGCTACTCCTACCACAGTCAAATCCTTTGTATCCACAGGTTCAGGGTAGCGTTTTCAACACATGCTTCGCGTTGTGCCGGCGAAACGCACATTTCTTGTCGCGTTGTGCCGGCGAAATGCACACTTCTTGGACCCCTGCATAACTGCTTGCAGTTCTAGTTTATTAGGGGTCCAAGCCAACAGGTTGGATCCCTATTGTTTTTGTAAGGATTTTTTTAGGGGTCCAAGCCAACAGGTTGGATCCCTATTGTTTTTGTAAGGATTTTTATTATTATTATTATTATTATTATACTTCCTACCAAGAAAGTGGGAATACAGCCCATACCGTAAATGTTGCACACACGCCAATTGCATGACTAGATCCAGGTCAGTGAAGACTATGCAGACGACAAAATCCAGACACGCCGGCCACTAGGTGGCGCTATACCAAGGAATACGCGTTTGGGGCTATAACTCCCACACCGAACCTCCCGCAGTCCAAAAACTTGTACACACAGATGCACTGGAGTCTGCTGCATCTTTTGGCCTAGGCCACGCCCATTTGCGTCTATGAATATTTTTCGCTAAATCGCGAAAACCGCAAAACTGTTTTTTCCCTACTCCTCCCACATTTCTTGACCAATCGACACCAAACTTTGCACACGACATCTTCAGACGCACACGCATAGAAATCTTAGACAGTTTTTTGATCCGACCTTCGACGACGAAACGGTAGAGTTTTGAATATTGGTTTATTAGCTAAATTAGACGTGGAAAATTAAAAATCCAAAAAAATCCAAAATTAGACATCGGATCGAGTCCAAATTCTACACACATGTTGGTGCTAACCTTAATGACGTTCGATAAAAATTTCGGAAAATTCCGCCATTATGGGGCGCAATAAACGAGGAAATTGTATATCTTCTACAAAATTTCGCCGCGGAAAACGCTACACTGACTTCTCGCTACTCCTACCACAGTCAAATCCTTTGTATCCACAGGTTCAGGGTAGCGTTTTCAACACATGCTTCTCGTTGTGCCGGCGAAATGCACATTTCTTGTCGCGTTGTGCCGGCGAAATGCACACTTCTTGGACCCCTGCATAACTGCTTGTTTATTATTATTATTATTCCCCCCTAGAAGTGGGTCCACAGCCCAAACCGTAAAAGGTGCCGACACGCCAATTGCATGACTAGATCCAGGGCCCTGAGTTCTAAGCAGACGACAAAATCCAGACACGCCGGCCACTAGGTGGCGCTATACCAAGGAATACGCGTTTGGGGCTATAACTCCCACACCGAACCTCCCAGAGTCCAAAAACTTGTACACACAGATGCACTGGAGTCTGCTGCATCTTTTGGGCTAGGCCACGCCCATTTGCGTCTATGAATATTTTTCGCTAATTCGCGAAAACCGCAAAACAGTTTTTTCCCTACTCCTCCCACATTTCTTGACCAATCAACACCAAACTTTGCACCCGACATCTTCAGACGCACACGCAAAGGAATCATCAACAGCTTTTTTATCCGACCTTCGACGACGAAACGGTAGCGTTTTGAATATTTGTTTATTGGCTACGTTTTACGTCGAAACGCAAAAATTCAAAGAATACCAAAAGTAGACGTCGGATCAAGTCCAAATTTTAGACTCATGTCGGTGCTACCCTTAATGGCGTTCAATAAAGAATTCGGAATATTTCGCCATTAGGGGGCGCAATAAACGAGGAAATTGTATATCTTCTAATTGGCCAAAGGAATGTTCTTCAAACTATAAGGGAACCATCAAGGGGCAAACCCGAGTCTATATAAAAAATATGGCCAAGAATTAATAATGTAGGCGGGAGTTATTTGGCAAAGGAAAATTGTCTTTGGAAAATTTCGCCAACAGGGCGGCGCCAAAAAACGACGAAATAATATATCTCCTATTTGGCCAATGGAATGTTCTGAAAACGCGTTTTAGGCTATAACTCCCACACCGAAGCTCCCACAGTCAAAACCTTTATATCCACATGTTGTTCACGGTAGCATTTTGAATACTTGCTACGCGTTGTGCCGGCGAAATGCACATTTCTTGTTAGGGGTCCAAGCCAACAGGTTGGATCCCTATTGTTTTTGTAAGGATTATTATTCCTATACTTGCCCCCCTAAAAGTGATACCACAGCCCAAACCGTAAATGGTGCCGACACGCGAATTGCATGACTAGATCCAGATCTGTTCGGACTAAGCAGACGACAAAATCCAGACCTGCCGGCCACTAGGTGGCGCTATACCAAGGAATACGCGTTTGGGGCTATAACTCCCACACCGAACCTCCCACATTCAAAACTTTATACACACAGATGCACTGGAGTCTGCTGCATCTTTTGGCCTAGGCCACGCCCATTTGCGTCCATGAATATTTTTCGCTAAATCGCGAAAACCGCAAAACAGTTTTTTCGCTACTCCTCGCACATTTCTTGACCAATCAACACCAAACTTTGCACACGGCATCTTCAGACGCACACGCAAAGGAATCATATACAGTTTTTTGATCCGACCTTCGACGACGAAACGGTAGAGTTTTGAATATTCTTTTATTAGCTAAATTAGACGTGGAAAATTAAAAAAACAAAAAATTCCAAAATTAGACATCGGATCGAGTCCAAATTTTAGACACATGTTGGTGCTAACCTTAATGACCTTCGATAAAAATTTCGGAAAATTTCGCCATTAGGGGGCGCAATAAACGAGGAAATTGTATATCTTCTACAAAAATTTCGCCGCGAAAACGCTACACTGACTTCTCGCTACTCCACAGGTTCAGGGTAGCGTTTTGAACACATGCTTCGCGTTTTTCCGGCGAAATGCACATTTCTTGTCGCGTTGTGCCGGCGAAATGCACACTTCTTGGACCCCTGCATAACTGCTTGCAGTTCTAGTTATTATTCCCCCCTAGAAGTGGGTCCACAGCCCAAACCGTAAATGGTGCCGACACGCCAATTGCATGACTAGATCCAGGGCCCTGAGTTCTAAGCAGACGACAAAATCCAGACACGCCGGCCACTAGGTGGCGCTATACCAAGGAAAGACGCGTTTGGGGCTATAACTCCCACACCGAACCTCCCACATTCAAAACCTCGTACACACAGATTCACTGGAGTCTGCTGCATCTTTTGGCATAGGCCACGCCCATTTGCGTCCATAATTTTTTTTCGCAAAATCGCGAAAACCGCAAAACTGTTTTTTCGCTACTCCTCCCACATTTCTTAACCAATCGACACAAAACTTTGCACACGACATCTTCAGACGCACACGCAAAGGAATCATATACAGTTTTTTGATCCGACCTTCGACGACGAAACGATAGCATTTTGAATATTGGTATATTAGCTAAATTAGACGTGGAAAATCAAAAATCCAAAGAAAATCCAAAATTAGACATCGGATCGAGTCCAAATTCTACACACATGTTGGTGCTAACCTTAATGACGTTCGATAAAAATTTCGGACAATTTCGCCATTAGAGGGCGCAATAAACGAGGAAATTGTATATCTTCTACAAAATTTTGCCGCGAAAACGCTACACTGACTTCTCGCTACTCCTACCACAGTCGAATCCTTTGTATCCACAAGTTCAGGGTAGCGTTTTGAACACATGCTTCGCGTTGTGCCGGCGAAATTCACATTTCTTGTCGCGTTGTGCCGGCGAAATGCACACTTCTTGGACCCCTGCATAACTGCTTGCAGTTCTAGTTATTAGGGGTCCAAGCCAACAGGTTGGATCCCTATTGTTTTTGTAAGGATTTTTATTATTATTATTATACTTCCTACCAAGAAAGTGGGAATACAGCCCATACCGTAAATGTTGCACACACGCCAATTGCATGACTAGATCCAGGTCAGTGAAGACTATGCAGACGACAAAATCCAGACACGCCGGCCACTAGGTGGCGCTATACCAAGGAATACGCGTTTGGGGCTATAACTCCCACACCGAACCTCCCACAGTCCAAAAACTTGTACACACAGATGCACTGGAGTCTGCTGCATCTTTTGGCCTAGGCCACGCCCATTTGCGTCTATGAATATTTTTCGCTAAATCGCGAAAACCGCAAAACTGTTTTTTCCCTACTCCTCCCACATTTCTTGACCAATCGACACCAAACTTTGCACACGACATCTTCAGACGCACACGCATAGAAATCTTAGACAGTTTTTTGATCCGACCTTCGACGACGAAACGGTAGAGTTTTGAATATTGGTTTATTAGCTAAATTAGACGTGGAAAATTAAAAATCCAAAAAAATCCAAAATTAGACATCGGATCGAGTCCAAATTCTACACACATGTTGGTGCTAACCTTAATGACGTTCGATAAAAATTTCGGAAAATTCCGCCATTAGGGGGCGCAATAAACGAGGAAATTGTATATCTTCTACAAAATTTCGCCGCAAAAACGCTACACTGACTTCTCGCTACTCCTACCACAGTCAAATCCTTTGTATCCACAGGTTCAGGGTAGCGTTTTCAACACATGCTTCGCGATGTGCCGGCGAAATGCACATTTCTTGTCGCGTTGTGCCGGCGAAATGCACACTTCTTGGACCCCTGCATAACTGCTTGCAGTTCTAGTTATTATACTTCCTACCAAGAAAGTGGGAATACAGCCCATACCGTAAATGTTGCACACACGCCAATTGCATGACTAGATCCAGGTCAGTGAAGACTATGCAGACGACAAAATCCAGACACGCCGGCCACTAGGTGGCGCTATACCAAGGAATACGCGTTTGGGGCTATAACTCCCACACCGAACCTCCCACAGTCCAAAAACTTGTACACACAGATGCACTGGAGTCTGCTGCATCTTTTGGCCGAGGCCACGCCCATTTGCGTCCATGAATATTTTTCGCTAAATCGCGAAAACCGCAAAACTGTTTTTTCCCTACTCCTCCCACATTTCTTGACCAATCGACACCAAACTTTGCACACGACATCTTCAGACGCACACGCATATAAATCTTAGACAGTTTTTTGATCCGACCTTCGACGATGAAACGGTAGAGTTTTGAATATTGGTTTATTAGCTAAATTAGACGTGGAAAATTAAAAATCCAAAAAAATCCAAAATTAGACATCGGATCGAGTCCAAATTCTACACACATGTTGGTGCTAACCTTAATGACGTTCGATAAAAAAATCGGAAAATTCCGCCATTAGGGGGCGCAATAAACGAGGAAATTGTATATCTTCTACAAAATTTCGCCGCGAAAACGCCACACTGACTTCTCGCTACTCCTACCACAGTCAAATCCTTTGTATCCACAGGTTCAGGGTAGCGTTTTCAACACATGCTTCGCGTTGTGCCGGCGAAATGCACATTTCTTGTCGCGTTATGCCGGCGAAATGCACACTTCTTGGACCCCTGCATAACTGCTTGCAGTTCTAGTTATACTTACCTCCCTAAAAGTGTGCCCACAGCCCAAACCGTAAATGGTGCAGACATGCCAAATGCATGACTAGATCAAGATCCGTGGCGACTACGCAGACGACAAAATCCAGACATGCCGGCCACTAGGTGGCGCTATACCAAGGAATACGCGTTTGGGGCTATAACTCCCACACCGAACCTCCCACAGTCAAAAACGTTATACCCACAGATGCACTGGAGTCTGCTGCATCTTTTGGGCTAGGCCACGCCCATTTGCGTCTATGAATATTTTTCGCTAATTCGCGAAAACCGCAAAACAGTTTTTTCCCTACTCCTCCCACATTTCTTGACCAATCAACACCAAACTTTCCACCCGACATCTTCCGACGCACACGCAAAGGAATCATCAACAGTTTTTTTATCCGACCTTCGACGACGAAACGGTAGCGTTTTGAATATTTGTTTATTGGCTACGTTTTACGTCGAAACGCAAAAATTCAAAGAATACCAAAAGTAGACGTCGGATCAAGTCCAAATTTTAGACACATGTCGGTGCTACCCTTAGTGGCGTTCAATAAAGAATTCAGAATATTTCGCCATTAGGGGGCGCAATAAACGAGGAAATTGTATATCTTCTAATTGGCCAAAGGAATGTTCTTCAAACTATAAGGGAACCATCAAGGGGCAAACCCGAGTCTATATAAAAAATATGGCCAAGAATTAATAATGTAGGCGGGAGTTATTTGGCAAAGGAAAATTGTCTTTGGAAAATTTCGCCAACAGGGCGGCGCCAAAAAACGATGAAATAATATATCTCCTATTTGGCCAATGGAATGTTCTGAAAACGCGTTTCAGGCTATAACTCCCACACCGAAGCTCCCACAGTCAAAAACGTTATACGCAAAGATTCACTGGAGTCAGCTGCATCTTTTGGCATAGGCCAGGCCCATTTGCGTCAGTATTTTCTTTATGCAAAATCGCAAAAACAGCTAAACTGCCTTTTCGCTACTCCTCCCACATTTCTTGCCCAATTGACACCAAACTTTGCACACGACATCTTCAGACGCACACTACAAGAAATCAGCAAAACTATTTTGATCCGACCATCGTTGACGAAACGGTAGCGTTTTGAATATATGTTTTGCGTTGCAAATCAGTAAAAACTATTTTGATCCAACCGTCGAACACTAAACGGTAGCGGAAAATGCGTTTGGGGCCGAAACTCCCACACTGAACCTCTCACAGTCAAAACCTTTATATCCACAGGTTGTTCACGGTAGCGTTTTGAATACTTGGTTCGCGTTGTGCCGGCGAAATGCACATTTCTTGTCGCGTTGTGCCGGCGAAATGCACACTTCTTGGACCCCTGCATAACTGCTTGCAGTTCTAGTTAGGGGTCCAAGCCAACAGGTTGGATCCCTATTGTTTTTGTAAGGATTTTTTTAGGGGTCCAAGCCAACAGGTTGGATCCCTATTGTTTTTGTAAGGATTTTTCTTATTATTATTCCTGCGCTAAAAGTGGTACCACAGCCCAAACCGTAAATGGTGCACACGCGCCAATTACATGACTAGAACCAGTACCGGCACCGCTACTCAGATAACCAAATCCAGACATGCCGGCCACTAGGTGGCGCTATACCAAGGAGAAACACGTTTGGGGCTATAACTCCCACACCGAACCTCCCAGAGTCCAAAAACTTGTACACACAGATGCACTGGAGTCTGCTGCATCTTTTGGCCTAGGCCACGCCCATTTGCGTCTATGAATATTTTTCGCTAAATCGCGAAAACCGCAAAACTGTTTTTTCCCTACTCCTCCCACATTTCTTGACCAATCAACACCAAACTTTGCACACGACATCTTCAGACGCACACGCAAAGGAATCATCAACAGTTTTTTGATCCGACCTTCGACGACGAAACGGTAGAGTTTTGAATATTGGTATATTAGCTAAATTAGATGTGGAAAATCAAAAATCAAAAAAAATCCAAAAGTAGACATCGGATCGAGTCCAAATTCTACACACATGTTGGTGCTAACCTTATTGACGTTCGCTAAAAATTTCGGACAATTTCGCCGTTAGGGGGCGCAATAAACGAGAAAATTTTATATCTTCTACAAAATTTCGCCGCGAAAACGCTACACTGACTTCTCGCTACTCCTACCAATCAAATCCTTTGTATCCACAGGTTCAGGGTAGCGTTTTGAACACATGCTTCACGTTGTGCCGGCGAAATGCACATTTCTTGTCGCGTTATGCCGGCGAAATGCACACTTCTTGGACCCCTGCATAACTGCTTGCAGTTCTAGTTATACTTACCTCCCTAAAAGTGTGCCCACAGCCCAAACCGTAAATGGTGCAGACATGCCAAATGCATGACTAGATCAAGATCCGTGGCGACTACGCAGACGACAAAATCCAGACATGCCGGCCACTAGGTGGCGCTATACCAAGGAATACGCGTTTGGGGCTATAACTCCCACACCGAACCTCCCACAGTCAAAAACGTTATACCCACAGATGCACTGGAGTCTGCTGCATCTTTTGGGCTAGGCCACGCCCATTTGCGTCTATGAATATTTTTCGCTAATTCGCGAAAACCGCAAAACAGTTTTTTCCCTACTCCTCCCACATTTCTTGACCAATCAACACCAAACTTTCCACCCGACATCTTCCGACGCACACGCAAAGGAATCATCAACAGTTTTTTTATCCGACCTTCGACGACGAAACGGTAGCGTTTTGAATATTTGTTTATTGGCTACGTTTTACGTCGAAACGCAAAAATTCAAAGAATACCAAAAGTAGACGTCGGATCAAGTCCAAATTTTAGACACATGTCGGTGCTACCCTTAGTGGCGTTCAATAAAGAATTCAGAATATTTCGCCATTAGGGGGCGCAATAAACGAGGAAATTGTATATCTTCTAATTGGCCAAAGGAATGTTCTTCAAACTATAAGGGAACCATCAAGGGGCAAACCCGAGTCTATATAAAAAATATGGCCAAGAATTAATAATGTAGGCGGGAGTTATTTGGCAAAGGAAAATTGTCTTTGGAAAATTTCGCCAACAGGGCGGCGCCAAAAAACGATGAAATAATATATCTCCTATTTGGCCAATGGAATGTTCTGAAAACGCGTTTCAGGCTATAACTCCCACACCGAAGCTCCCACAGTCAAAAACGTTATACGCAAAGATTCACTGGAGTCAGCTGCATCTTTTGGCATAGGCCAGGCCCATTTGCGTCAGTATTTTCTTTATGCAAAATCGCAAAAACAGCTAAACTGCCTTTTCGCTACTCCTCCCACATTTCTTGCCCAATTGACACCAAACTTTGCACACGACATCTTCAGACGCACACTACAAGAAATCAGCAAAACTATTTTGATCCGACCATCGTTGACGAAACGGTAGCGTTTTGAATATATGTTTTGCGTTGCAAATCAGTAAAAACTATTTTGATCCAACCGTCGAACACTAAACGGTAGCGGAAAATGCGTTTGGGGCCGAAACTCCCACACTGAACCTCTCACAGTCAAAACCTTTATATCCACAGGTTGTTCACGGTAGCGTTTTGAATACTTGGTTCGCGTTGTGCCGGCGAAATGCACATTTCTTGTCGCGTTGTGCCGGCGAAATGCACACTTCTTGGACCCCTGCATAACTGCTTGCAGTTCTAGTTAGGGGTCCAAGCCAACAGGTTGGATCCCTATTGTTTTTGTAAGGATTTTTTTTAGGGGTCCAAGCCAACAGGTTGGATCCCTATTGTTTTTGTAAGGATTTTTCTTATTATTATTCCTGCGCTAAAAGTGGTACCACAGCCCAAACCGTAAATGGTGCACACGCGCCAATTACATGACTAGAACCAGTACCGGCACCGCTACTCAGATAACCAAATCCAGACATGCCGGCCACTAGGTGGCGCTATACCAAGGAGAAACACGTTTGGGGCTATAACTCCCACACCGAACCTCCCAGAGTCCAAAAACTTGTACACACAGATGCACTGGAGTCTGCTGCATCTTTTGGCCTAGGCCACGCCCATTTGCGTCTATGAATATTTTTCGCTAAATCGCGAAAACCGCAAAACTGTTTTTTCCCTACTCCTCCCACATTTCTTGACCAATCAACACCAAACTTTGCACACGACATCTTCAGACGCACACGCAAAGGAATCATCAACAGTTTTTTGATCCGACCTTCGACGACGAAACGGTAGAGTTTTGAATATTGGTATATTAGCTAAATTAGATGTGGAAAATCAAAAATCAAAAAAAATCCAAAAGTAGACATCGGATCGAGTCCAAATTCTACACACATGTTGGTGCTAACCTTATTGACGTTCGCTAAAAATTTCGGACAATTTCGCCGTTAGGGGGCGCAATAAACGAGAAAATTTTATATCTTCTACAAAATTTCGCCGCGAAAACGCTACACTGACTTCTCGCTACTCCTACCAATCAAATCCTTTGTATCCACAGGTTCAGGGTAGCGTTTTGAACACATGCTTCACGTTGTGCCGGCGAAATGCACATTTCTTGTCGCGTTGTGCCGGCGAAATGCACACTTCTTGGACCCCTGCATAACTGCTTGCAGTTCTAGTTTATTATACTTCCTACCAAGAAAGTGGTACCACAGCCCAGACCGTAAATGGTGCCGACATGCCAATTGCATGACTAGATCCAAGTCCGTGAAGACTATTCAGACGACAAAATCCAGACACGCCGGTCACTAGGTGGCGCTATACCAAGGAATACGCGTTTGGGGCTATAACTCCCACACCGAACCTCCCACAGTCAAAAACTTGTACCCACATATTCACTGGAGTCTGTTGCATCTTTTGCCATAGGCCACGCCCATTTGCGTCAATAATTTATTTTCGCAATATCGCGAAAACCGAAAAACTGTTTTTTCCCTACTCCTCCCACATTTCTTGACCAATCGACACCAAACTTTGCACACGACATCTTCAGACGCACGCGCAAAGAAATTATCGGACAATTTTTTGATCCGACCTTCGTTGACGAAACGGGAGCGTTTTGAATATTGGTTTATGAGCTAAATTAGACGTGGAAAATCAAAAATCCAGAAAAATCCAAAAGTAGACATCGGAACGAGTCCAAATTTTACAGACATGTTGGTGCTAACCTTAATGCCGTTCGATAAAAAAATCGGAAAATTTCTCCATTAGGGGGCGCCATAAACGAGGAAATTGTATATCTTCTAAAAATTTTTGCTGCGAACTGACTTCTCGCTACTCCTACCACAGTCAAATCCTTTGTATCCACAGGTTCAGGGTAGCGTTTTGAACACATGCTTCGCGTTGTGCCGGCGAAACGCACATTTCTTGTCGCGTTGTGCCGGCGAAATGCACACTTCTTGGACCCCTGCATAACTGCTTGCAGTTCTAGTTAGGGGTCCAAGCCAACAGGTTGGATCCCTATTGTTTTTGTAAGGATTTTTTTTATTATACTTCCTACCAAGAAAGTGGTACCACAGCCCAGACCGTAAATGGTGCCGACATGCCAATTGCATGACTAGATCCAGGTCCGTGAAGACTATTCAGACGACAAAATCCAGACACGCCGGTCACTAGGTGGCGCTATACCAAGGAATACGCGTTTGGGGCTATAACTCCCACACCGAACCTCCCACAGTCAAAAACTTGTACCCACATATTCACTGGAGTCTGCTGCATCTTTTGCCATAGGCCACGCCCATTTGCGTCTATGAATATTTTTCGCAAAATCGCGAAAACCGCAAAACAGTTTTTTTCCCTACTCCTCCCACATTTTTTGACCAATCAACACCAAACTTTGCACACGACATCTTCAGACGCACACGCAAAGAAATTATCGGACAGTTTTTTGATCCGACCGTCGACGACGAAACGGTAGCGTTTTGAATATTGGTATATTAGCTAAATTAGACGTGGAAAATCAAAAATCCAGAAAAATCCAAAAGTAGACATCGGAACGAGTCCAAATTACATACAGACATGTTGGTGCTAACCTTAATGTCGTTCAATAAAATTTTCGGAATATTTCGCCATTAGGGGGCGCAATAAACGAGGAAATTGTATATCTTCTTATTGGCCAAAGGAATGTTCTTCAAACTCAAAGGAAACCATCAAGGGGCAAACCCGAGTCTATATAAAAAATATGGCCAAGAATTATTAATGTGGGCGGGAGTTATTTGGCAAAGGAAAATTGTCTTTGGAAAATTTCGCCACAAGGGGTCGCAAATAAACGACGAAATAATATATCTCCTAACTGGCCAATGGAATGTTCTGAAAACGCGTTTTGGGCTATAACTCCCACACCGAAGCTCCCACAGTCAAAACCTTTATATCCACAGATTCACTGGAGTCAGCTGCATCTTTTGGCATACGCTGTTTCTCAATTTTTGAACACATGCTTCGCGTTGTGCCGGCGAAATGCACACTTCTTGGACCCCTGCATAACTGCTTGCAGTTCTAGTTAGGGGTCCAAGCCAACAGGTTGGATCCCTATTGTTTTTGTAAGGATTATTATTATACTTACAGGCTTGAAAGTGGGACTACAGCCCAAACCGTAAATGGTGCACATACGCCAATTGCATGACTTGATCCAGGTCCGGCACCGCTACTCAGATAACCAAATCCAGACACGCCGGTCACTAGGTGGCGCTATACCAAGGACAGACGCGTTTGGGGCTATAACTCCCACAGCGAACCTCCCATATTCAAAACCTTATACGCACAGATTCACTGGAGTCTGCTGCATCTTTTGGCCTAGGCCACTTCCATTTGCGTCTATGAATATTTTTCGCTAAATCGCGAAAACTGCTAAACTGTTTTTTCGCTACTCCTCCCACATTTCTTAACCAATCAACACCAAACTTTGCACACGACATCTTCAGACGCACACGCAAAGGAATCATATACAGTTTTTTGATCCGACCTTCGACGACGAAACGGTAGCGTTTTGAATATTGGTATATTAGCTAAATTAGACGTGGAAAATCAAAAATCCAGAAAAATCCAAAAGTAGACATCGGAACGAGTCCAAATTTTACAGACATGTTGGTTCTAACCTTAATGTCGTTCGATAAAAATTTCGGAAAATTTCGCCATTAGGGGGCGCCATAAACAAGGAAATTGTATATCTTCTAAAAAAAATTGCCGCAAACTGACTTCTCGCTACTCCTACCACAGTCAAATCCTTTGTATCCACAGGTTCAGGGTAGCGTTTTGAACACATGCTTCGCGTTGTGCCGGCGAAACGCACATTTCTTGTCGCGTTGTGCCGGCAAAATGCACACTTCTTGGACCCCTGCATAACTGCTTGCAGTTCTAGTTAGGGGTCCAAGCCAACAGGTTGGATCCCTATTGTTTTTGTAAGGATTTTTCTTATTAGGGGTCCAAGCCAACAGGTTGGATCCCTATTGTTTTTGTAAGGATTTTTTTTATTATTATTATACTACCTCCCCGTGAAAGTGGAACCACAGCCCAAACCGTAAATGGTGCACACGCGCCAATTGCATGGCTAGATCCAGAATCGGCACCGCTACTCAGATAACAAAATCCAGACACGCCGGCCACTAGGTGGCGCTATACCAAGGAAAGACGCGTTTGGGGCTATAACTCCCACACCGAACCTCCCACATTCAAAACCTCGTACACACAGATTCACTGGAGTCTGCTGCATCTTTTGGCATAGGCCACGCCCATTTGCGTCTATAATTTTTTTTCGCTAAATCGCGAAAACCGCAAAACTGTTTTTTCCCTACTCCTCCCACATTTCTTGACCAATCGACACCAAACTTTGCACACGACATCTTCAGACGCACACGCATAGAAATCTTAGACAGTTTTTTGATCCGACCTTCGACGACGAAACGGTAGCGTTTGGAATATTGGTTTATTAGCTAAATTAGACGTGGAAAATCAAAAATCCCAAAAAATCAAAAATAGACATCGGATCGAGTCCAAATTTTAGACACATGTCGGAGCTACCCTTAATGGCGTTCAATAAAAAATTCGGAATATTTCGCCATTAGGGGGCGCAATAAACGAGGAAATTGTATATCTTCTAATTGGCCCAAGGAATGTTCTTCAAACTATAAGGGAACCATCAAGGGGCAAACCCGAGTCTATATAAAAAATATGGCCAAGAATTATTAATGTGGGCGGGAGTTATTTGGCAAAGGAAAATTGTCTTTGGAAAATTTCGCCACAAGGGGTCGCAAAAAAACGACGAAATAATATATCTCCTAACTGGCCAATGGAATGTTCTCAAAACGCGTTTTGGGCTATAACTCCCACAACGAACCTCCCACAGTCAAAACCTTTATATCCACAGATTCACTGGAGTCAGTTGCATCTTTTGGCATAGGCCAAGCCCATTTGTTTTGAACACATACTCCGCGTTGTGCCGGCGAAATGCACACTTCTTGGACCCCTGCATAACTGCTTGCAGTTCTAGTTAGGGGTCCAAGCCAACAGGTTGGATCCCTATTGTTTTTGTAAGGATTATTATTCCTATACTTGCCCCCCTAAAAGTGATACCACAGCCCAAACCGTAAATGGTGCCGACACGCGAATTGCATGACTAGATCCAGATCTGTTCGGACTAAGCAGACAACAAAATCCAGACCTGCCGGCCACTAGGTAGCGCTATACCAAGGAATACGCGTTTGGGGCTATAACTCCCACACCGAACATCCCACATTCAAAACTTTATACACACAGATGCACTGGAGTCTGCTGCATCTTTTGGCCTAGGCCACGCCCATTTGCGTCAATGAATATTTTTCGCTAAATCGCGAAAACCGCAAAACTGTTTTTTCCCTACTCCTCCCACATTTCTTGACCAATCGACACCAAACTTTGCACACGACATCTTCAGACGCACACGCAAAGAATGCATAAAAACAATATTTTGATCAGACCTTCGACGACGAAACGGTAGCGTTTTGAATATTGGTTTATTAGCTAAATTAGACGTGGAATATCAAAAATCCAAAGAAATCCAAAATTAGACATCGGATCGAGTCCAAATTTTACACACATGTTGGTGCTAACCTTAATGTCGTTCGATAAAAAAATCGGAAAATTTCGCCATTAGGGGGCGCAATAAACGAGGAAATTGTATATCTTCTACAAAATTTCGCCGCGAAAACGCTTCACTGACTTCTCGCTACTCCTACCACAGTCAAATCCTTTGTATCCACAGGTTCAGGGTAGCGTTTTGAACACATGCTTCGCTTTGTGCCGGCGAAACGCACATTTCTTGTCGCGTTGTGCCGGCGAAATGCACACTTCTTGGACCCCTGCATAACTGCTTGCAGTTCTAGTTATACTTCCTTCCCTAAAAGTGGGCCCACACCCCAAACCGTAAATGGTGCGGACACGCCAATTGCATGACTAGATCCAGGTCTGTGATGTGTACGCAGACGACAAAATCCGGACACGCCGGTCACTAGGTGGCGCTATACCAAGGAATACGCGTTTGGGGCTATAACTCCCACACCGAACCTCCCACAGTCAAAAACGTTATACCCACAGATGCACTGGAGTCTGCTGCATCTTTTGGGCTAGGCCACGCCCATTTGCGTCCATGAATATTTTTCGCTAAATCGCGAAAACCGCAAAACAGTTTTTTCCCTACTCCTCCCACATTTCTTGACCAATCAACACCAAACTTTGCACACGACATCTTCCGACGCACACGCAAAGGAATCATCAACAGTTTTTTTATCCGACCTTCGACGACGAAACGGTAGAGTTTTGAATATTTGTTTATTAGCTAAATTAGACGTGGAAAATTAAAAATCCAAAAATATCCAAAATTAGACATCGGATCGAGTCCAAATTCTACACACATGTTGGTGCTAACCTTAATGACGTTCGATAAAAATTTCGGACAATTTCGCCGTTAGGGGGCGCAATAAACGAGGAAATTGTATATCTTCTACACAATTTTGCCGCGAAAACGCCACACTGACTTCTCGCTACTCCTCCCACAGTCAAATCCTTTGTATCCACAGGTTCAGGGTAGCGTTTTGAACACATGCTTCGCGTTGTGCCGGCGAAATTCACATTTCTTGTCGCGTTGTGCCGGCGAAATGCACACTTCTTGGACCCCTGCATAACTGCTTGCAGTTCTAGTTAGGGGTCCAAGCCAACAGGTTGGATCCCTATTGTTTTTGTAAGGATTATTATTAGGGGTCCAAGCCAACAGGTTGGATCCCTATTGTTTTTGTAAGGATTTTTATTATTATTAGGGGTCCAAGCCAACAGGTTGGATCCCTATTGTTTTTGTAAGGATTTTTAGGGGTCCAAGCCAACAGGTTGGAACCCTATTGTTTTTGTAAGGATTTTTTTTATTATTATTATTATTATTATTCCCCCCTAGAAGTGGGTCCACAGCCCAAACCGTAAATGGTGCCGACACGCCAATTGCATGACTAGATCCAGGGCCCTGAGTTCTAAGCAGACGACCAAATCCAGACACGCCGGCCACTAGGTGGCGCTATACCAAGGAAAGACGCGTTTGGGGCTATAACTCCCACACCGAACCTCCCACATTCAAAACCTTGTACACACAGATTCACTGGAGTCTGCTGCATCTTTTGGTATAGGCCACGCCCATTTGCGTCTATGAATATTTTTCGCTAAATCGCGAAAACCGCAAAACTGTTTTTTCGCTACTCCTCGCACATTTCTTGACCAATCAACACCAAACTTTGCACACGGCATCTTCAGACGCACACGCAAAGAAATCATATACAGTTTTTTGATCCGACCTTCGACGACGAAACGGTAGAGTTTTGAATATTCTTTTATTAGCTAAATTAGACGTGGAAAATTAAAAAAACAAAAAATTCCAAAATTAGACATCGGATCGAGTCCAAATTTTAGACACATGTTGGTGCTAACCTTATTTACCTTCGATAAAAATTTCGGAAAATTCCGCCATTAGGGGGCGCAATAAACGAGGAAATTGTATATCTTCTACAAAAATTTCGCCGCGAAAACGCTACACTGACTTCTCGCTACTCCACAGGTTCAGGGTAGCGTTTTGAACACATGCTTCGCGTTTTTCCGGCGAAATGCACATTTCTTGTCGCGTTGTGCCGGCGAAATGCACACTTCTTGGACCCCTGCATAACTGCTTGCAGTTCTAGTTAGGGGTCCAAGCCAACAGGTTGGATCCCTATTGTTTTTGTAAGGATTTTTTTTATTTTTATTATTTGTACCTCCCTAAAAGTGGTACCACAGCCCAAACCGTAAATGGTGCCGACACGCCAATTGCATGACTAGATCCAGATCTCTTCGGACTACGCAGACGACCAAATCCAGACATGCCGGCCACTAGGTGGCGCTATACCAAGGAATACGCGTTTGGGGCTATAACTCCCACACCGAACCTCCCAGAGTCTAAAAACTTGTACACCCAGATGCACTCGAGTCTGCTGCATCTTTTGGCCTAGGCCACGCCCATTTGCGTCAATAATTTTTTTCCGCAAAATTGCGAAAACCGCAAGACTGTTTTTTCGCTACTCCTCCCACATTTCTTGACCAATTGACACAAAACTTTGCACACGGCATCTTCAGACGCACACGCAAAGAAATCATCAACAGTTTTTTGATCCGATCTTCGACGACGAAACGGTAGCATTTTGAATATTGGTATATTAGCTAAATTAGACGTGGAAAAATCAAAAATCCAGAAAAATCCAAAAGTAGACATCGGATCGAGTCCAAATTTTACACACATGTCGGTGCTAACATTAATGACGTTCGAAAAAAAATGCGGACATTTTCGCCATTAGGGGGCGCAATAAACGAGGAAATTGTATATCTTCTATAAAATTTCGCCGCAAAAACGCTACACTGACTTCTCGCTACTCCTACCACAGTCAAATCCTTTGTATCCACAGGTTCAGGGTAGCGTTTTGAACACATGCTTCACGTTGTGCCGGCGAAATGCACATTTCTTGTTGCGTTGTGCCGGCGAAATGCACACTTCTTGGACCCCTGCATAACTGCTTGCAGTTCTAGTTAGGGGTCCAAGCCAACAGGTTGGATCCCTATTGTTTTTGTAAGGATTATTATTCTTTTTATTATACTTCCTACCAAGAAAGTGGTACCACAGCACAAACCGTAAATGGTGCCGACACGCCAATTGCATGACTAGATCCAGGTCAGTGAAGACTATGCAGACGACAAAATCCGGACACGCCGGTCACTAGGTGGCGCTATACCAAGGAATACGCGTTTGGGGCTATAACTCCCACACCGAACCTCCCAGAGTCCAAAAACTTGTACCCACAGATGCACTGGAGTCTGCTGCATCTTTTGGCCTAGGCCACGCCCATTTACGTCCATGAATATTTTTCGCTAAATCGCGAAAACCGCTAAACTATTTTTTCGCTACTCCTCCCACATTTCTTGACCAATCGACACCAAACTTTGCACACGACATCTTCAGACGCACACGCAAAGGAATCGTCGGACAGTTTTTTGATCCGACCTTCGACGACGAAACGGTAGCGTTTTGAATATTTGTTAATTAGCTAAATTAGACGTGGAAAATCAAAAATCAAAAAAAATCAAGAATTAGAAATCGGATCAAGTCCAAATTTTAGACACATGTCGGTGCTACCCTTAATGGCGTTGAATAAAACAATCGGAATATTTCGCCATTAGGGGGCGCAATAAACGAGGAAATTGTATATCTTCTACAAAATTTCGCCGCAAAAACGCTACACTGACTTCTCGCTACTCCTACCACAGTCAAATCCTTTGTATCCACAGGTTCAGGGTAGCGTTTTCAACACATGCTTCGCGATGTGCCGGCGAAATGCACATTTCTTGTCGCGTTGTGCCGGCGAAATGCACACTTCTTGGACCCCTGCATAACTGCTTGCAGTTCTAGTTATTATTATTATTATACTTCCTTCCCTAAAAGTGGGCCCACACCCCAAACCGTAAATGGTGCGGACACGCCAATTGCATGACTAGATCCATGTCTGTGATGTGTACGCAGACGACAAAATCCGGACACGCCGGTCACTAGGTGGCGCTATACCAAGGAATACGCGTTTGGGGCTATAACTCCCACACCGAACCTCACAGAGTCCAAAAACTTGTACCCACAGATGCACTGGAGTCTGCTGCATCTTTTGGCCTAGGCCACGCCCATTTGCGTCTATGAATATTTTTCGCTAAATCGCGAAAACCGCTAAACTGTATTTTCGCTACCCCTCCCACATTTTTTGACCAATCAACACCAAACTTTGCACACGGCATCTTCGGACGCACACGCAAAGAAATGATAGACAGTTTTTTGATCCGACTTTCGACGACGAAACGGTAGCGTTTTGAATATTGGTTTATTAGCAAAATTTGACGTGGAAAATCAAAAATCCACAGAAAACAAAAATTAGACATCGGATCGAGTCCAAATTGTACACACATGTTGGTGCTAACCTTAATGTCGTTCGATAAAAATTTCGGAAAATTTCGCCATTAGGGGGCGCAATAAACGAGGAAATTGTATATCTTCTACAAAATTTCGCCGCGAAAACGCTACACTGACTTCCCGCTACTCCTACCATAGTCAAATCCTTTGTATCCACAGGTTCAGGGTAGCGTTTTGAACACATTCTTCGCATTGTGCCGGCGAAATGCACATTTCTTGTCGCGTTGTGCCGGCGAAATGCACACTTCTTGGACCCCTGCATAACTGCTTGCAGTTCTAGTTATTATTATTCCCCCCTAGAAGTGGGTCCACAGCCCAAACCGTAAATGGTGCCGACACGCCAATTGCATGACTAGATCCAGGTCCCTGAGTTCTAGGCAGACGTCAAAATCCAGACACGCCGGCCACTAGGTGGCGCTATACCAAGGAAAGACGCGTTTGGGGCTATAACTCCCACACCGAAACTCCCAGAGTCCAAAAACTTGTACACACAGATGCACTCGAGTCTGCTGCATCTTTTGGCCTAGGCCACGCCCATTTGCGTCTATAATTTTTTTTCGCAAAATTGCGAAAACCTCAAAACTGTTTTTTCACTACTCCTCCCACATTTCTTGACCAATTGACACAAAACTTTGCACACGGCATCTTCAGACACACACGCAAAGAAATCATCAACAGTTTTTTGATCCGACCTTCGACGACGAAACGGTAGCATTTTCAATATTGGTATATTAGCTAAATTAGACGTGGAAAAATCAAAAATCCAGAAAAATCCAAAAGTAGACATCGGAACGAGTCCAAATTTTACAGACATGTTGGTGCTAATCTTAATGTCGTTCGATAAAAAATTCGGAAAATTTCGCCATTAGGGGGCGTCATAAACGAGGAAATTGTATATCTTCTAAAAAAAATTGCCGCAAACTGACTTCTCGCTACTCCTACCACAGTCAAATCCTTTGTATCCACAGGTTCAGGGTAGCGTTTTGAACACATGCTTCGCGTTGTGCCGGCGAAACGCACATTTCTTGTCGCGTTGTGCCGGCGAAATGCACACTTCTTGTTATTCTTCCCCCCCTAAAAGTGGTACCACAGCCCAAACCGTAAATGGTGCAGACACGCCAATGGCATGACTAGATCCAGGACCGGCACCGCTACTCAGATAACAAAATCCAGACACGCCGGTCCCTAGGTGGCGCTATACCAAGGAATACGCGTTTGGGGCTATAACTCCCACACCGAACCTCCCACAGTCCAAAACGTTATACACACAGATGCTGCAACTTTTGGCATAGGCCACGCCCATTTGCGTCTATAATTTTTTTTCGCAAAATCACGAAAACCGCTAAACAGTTTTTTCGCTACTCCTCCCACATTTCTTGACCAATCGACACCAAACTTTGAACACGACAACGTCAGACGCACACAAAAAAGAAATTTCGAACACTTTTTTGATCCGACCTTCGACGACGAAACGGTAGCGTTTGGAATATTGGTATATTAGCTAAATTAGACGTGGAAAATCCAAAATCAAAAAAAATCCAAAAGTAGACAGAAATTTCAGAAAATTACGCCGTTAGGGGGCGCAATAAACGAGGAAATTGTATATCTTCTACAAAAGTTTGCCGTTAGGGGCCGCCATAAACGAGGAAATTGTTCATCTCGAAAACCGCAAAACTGTTTTTTCGCTACTCCTCCCACATTTCTTGACCAATTGACACAAAACGTAGCACACGGCATCTTCAGACGCACACGCAAAGAAATCATCAACAGTTTTTTGATCCGACCTTCGACGACGAAACGGTAGAGTTTTGAATATTTGTTTATTAGCTAAATTAGACGTAGAAAATTTAAAATCCAAAAAAATCTAAAATTAGACATCGGATCAAGTCCAAATTTTAGACACATGTCGGTGTTACCCTTAATGGCGTTCAATAAAAAAAGGGGGCGCAATAAACGAGGAAATTGTATATCTTCGACAAAATTTCGCCGCAAAAACGCTACACTGACTTCTCGCTACTCCTACCACAGTCAAATCCTTTGTATCCACAGGTTCAGGGTAGCGTTTTGAACACATGCTTCGCTTTGTGCCGGCGAAATGCACATTTCTTGTCGCGTTGTGCCGGCGAAATGCACACTTCTTGGACCCCTGCATAACTGCTTGCAGTTCTAGTTATTAGGGGTCCAAGCCAACAGGTTGGATCCCTATTGTTTTTGTAAGGATTATTATTATTTCGTACGCCTTAGAAGTGGTACCACAGCCCAAACCGTAAATGGTGCACACGCGCCAATTGCATGACTAGATCCAGAATCGGCACCGCTACTCAGATAACAAAATCCAGACACGCCGGTCCCTAGGTGGCGCTATACCAAGGAATACGCGTTTGGGGCTATAACTTCCACACCGAACCTCCCAGAGTCCAAAAACTTGTACACACAGATGCACTGGAGTCTGCTGCATCTTTTGGCCTAGGCCACGCCCATTTGCGTCTATGAATATTTTTCGCTAAATCGCGAAAACCGCAAAACTGTTTTATCGCTACTCCTCCCACATTTCTCGCCCGATCAACACCAAACTTTGCACACGACATCTTCAGACGCACACGCAAAGAAATCCTAGACACTTTTTTGATCCGACCTTCGACGACGAAACGGTAGCGTTTTAAATATTTGTTTATTAGCTAAATTAGACGTGAAAAGTCAAAAATCCAAAGAAATCCAGAATTATACATCGGATCGAGCCCAAATTTTACAGACATGTTGGTGCTAACCTTAATGACGTTCGATAAAAATATCGGAAAATTTTGCCATTAGGGGGCGCAATAAACAAGGAAATTGTATATCTTCTACAAAATTTCGCCGCGAAAACGCTACACTGACTTCTCGCTACTCGTACCACAGTCAAATCCTTTGTATCCACAGGTACAGGGTAGCGTTTTGAACACATGCTTCGCGTTGTGCCGGCGAAATGCACATTTCTTGTCGCGTTGTGCCGGCGAAATGCACACTTCTTGGACCCCTGCATAATTATTAGGGGTCCAAGCCAACAGGTTGGATCCCTATTGTTTTTGTAAGGATTATTATTATTTCGTACGCCTTAGAAGTGGTACCACAGCCCAAACCGTAAATGGTGCACACGCGCCAATTGCATGACTAGATCCAGAATCGGCACCGCTACTCAGATAACAAAATCCAGACACGCCGGTCCCTAGGTGGCGCTATACCAAGGAATACGCGTTTGGGGCTATAACTTCCACACCGAACCTCCCAGAGTCCAAAAACTTGTACACACAGATGCACTGGAGTCTGCTGCATCTTTTGGCCTAGGCCACGCCCATTTGCGTCTATGAATATTTTTCGCTAAATCGCGAAAACCGCAAAACTGTTTTATCGCTACTCCTCCCACATTTCTCGCCCGATCAACACCAAACTTTGCACACGACATCTTCAGACGCACACGCAAAGAAATCCTAGACACTTTTTTGATCCGACCTTCGACGACGAAACGGTAGCGTTTTGAATATTTGTTTATTAGCTAAATTAGACGTGAAAAGTCAAAAATCCGAAGAAATCCAGAATTATACATCGGATCGAGCCCAAATTTTACAGACATGTTGGTGCTAACCTTAATGACGTTCGATAAAAATATCGGAAAATTTCGCCATTAGGGGGCGCAATAAACAAGGAAATTGTATATCTTCTACAAAATTTCGCCGCGAAAACGCTACACTGACTTCTCGCTACTCGTACCACAGTCAAATCCTTTGTATCCACAGGTACAGGGTAGCGTTTTGAACACATGCTTCGCGTTGTGCCGGCGAAATGCACATTTCTTGTCGCGTTGTGCCGGCGAAATGCACACTTCTTGGACCCCTGCATAACTGCTTGCAGTTCTAGTTATTATTCCCCCCCTAGAAGTGGGCCCACAGCACAAACCGTAAATGGTGCAGACATGCCAAATGCATGACTAGATCAAGATCCGTGGCGACTACGCAGACGACAAAATCCAGACATGCCGGCCACTAGGTGGCGCTATACCAAGGAATACGCGTTTGGGGCTATAACTCCCACACCGAACCTCCCACAGTCAAAAACGTTATACCCACAGATGCACTGGAGTCTGCTGCATCTTTTGGGCTAGGCCACGCCCATTTGCGTCCATGAATATTTTTCGCTAAATCGCGAAAACCGCAAAACAGTTTTTTCCCTACTCCTCCCACATTTCTTGACCAATCAACACCAAACTTTGCACACGACATCTTCAGACGCACACGCAGAGGAATCATCAACAGTTTTTTGATCCGACCTTCGACGACGAAACGGTAGCGTTTTGAATATTTGTTTATTGGCTACGTTTTACGTCAAAACGCAAAAATTCAAAGAATACCAAAAGTAGAAGTCGGATCAAGTCCAAATTTTAGACACATGTCAGTGCTACCCTTAATGGCGTTCAATAAAGAATTCGGAATATTTCGCAATTAGGGGGCGCAATAAACGAGGAAATTGTATATCTTCTAATTGGCCAAAGGAATGTTCTTCAAACTATAAGGGAACCATCAAGGGGCAAACCCGAGTCTATATAAAAAATATGGCCAAGAATTAATAATGTAGGCGGGAGTTATTTGGCAAAGGAAAATTGTCTTTGGAAAATTTCGCCAACAGGGCGGCGCCAAAAAACGACGAAATAATATATCTCCTATTTGGCCAATGGAATGTTCTGAAAACGCGTTTTAGGCTATAACTCCCACACCGAAGCTCCCACAGTCAAAAACGTTATACGCACAGATTCACTGGAGTCAGCTGCATCTTTTGGCATAGGCCAGGCCCATTTGCGTCAGTATTTTCTTTATGCAAAATCGCAAAAACAGCTAAACTGCCTTTTCGCTACTCCTCCCACATTTCTTGCCCAATTGACACCAAACTTTGCACACGACATCTTCAGACGCACACTACAAGAAATCAGCAAAACTATTTTGATCCGACCATCGTTGACGAAACGGTAGCGTTTTGAATATATGTTTTGCGTTGCAAATCAGTAAAAACTATTTTGATCCAACCGTCGACGACTAAACGGTAGCGGAAAATGCGTTTGGGGCCGAAACTCCCACACTGAACCTCTCACAGTCAAAACCTTTATATCCACAGGTTGTTCACGGTAGCGTTTTGAATACTTGCTTCGCGTTGTGCCGGCGAAATGCACATTTCTTGTCGCGTTGTGCCGGCGAAATGCACACTTCTTGGACCCCTGCATAACTGCTTGCAGTTCTAGTTAGGGGTCCAAGCCAACAGGTTGGATCCCTATTGTTTTTGTAAGGATTTTTTTTATTAGGGGTCCAAGCCAACAGGTTGGATCCCTATTGTTTTTGTAAGGATTATTATTATTATTAGGGGTCCAAGCCAACAGGTTGGATCCCTATTGTTTTTGTAGGGATTTTTCTTATTATTATTATTATTATACTTCCTACCAAGAAAGTGGGAATACAGCCCATACCGTAAATGTTGCACACACGCCAATTGCATGACTAGATCCAGGTCAGTGAAGACTATGCAGACGACAAAATCCAGACACGCCGGCCACTAGGTGGCGCTATACCAAGGAATACGCGTTTGGGGCTATAACTCCGACACCGAACCTCCCAGAGTCCAAAAACTTGTACACACAGATGCACTGGAGTCTGCTGCATCTTTTGGCCTAGGCCACGCCCATTTGCGTCTATGAATATTTTTCGCTAAATCGCGAAAACCGCAAAACTGTTTTTTCCCTACTCCTCCCACATTTCTTGACCAATCGACACCAAACTTTGCACACGACATCTTCAGACGCACACGCAAAGGAATCGTATACAGTTTTTTGATCCGACCTTCGACGACGAAACGGTAGAGTTTTGAATATTGGTTTATTAGCTAAATTAGACGTGGAAAATCCAAAATACAAAAAAATCCAAAAGTAGACATCGGATCGAGTCCAAATTCTACACACATGTTGGTGCTAACCGTAATGACGTTCGATAAAATTTTCGGAAAATTCCGCCATTAGGGGGCGCAATAAACAAGGAAATTGTATATCTTCTACAAAATTTCGCCGCGAAAACGCTTCACTGACTTCTCGCTACTCCTACCACAGTCAAATCCTTTGTATCCACAGGTTCAGGGTAGCGTTTTGAACACATGCTTCGCGTTGTGCCGGCGAAATTCACATTTCTTGTCGCGTTGTGCCGGCGAAATGCACACTTCTTGGACCCCTGCATAACTGCTTGCAGTTCTAGTTATTATACTTCCCGCGCTAAAAGTGGGTCCACAGCCCAAACCGTAAATGGTGCCGACACGCCAATTGCATGACTAGATCCAGGTCCGGCACCGCTACTCAGATAACAAAATCCAGACACGCCGGCCACTAGGTGGCGCTATACCAAGGGAAAATGCGTTTGGGGCTATAACTCCCACACCGAACCTCCCACATTCAAAACCTCGTACACACAGATTCACTGGAGTCTGCTGCATCTTTTGGCATAGGCCACGCCCATTTGCGTCTATAATTTTTTTCCGCAAAATCGCGAAAACCGCAAAACTGTTTTTTCGCTACTCCTCCCACATTTCTTGACCAATCGACACAAAACTTTGCACACGACATCTTCAGACGCACACGCAAAGGAATCATATACAGTTTTTTGATCCGACCTTCGACGACGAAACGATAGCATTTTGAATATTGGTATATTAGCTAAATTAGACGTGGAAAATCAAAAATACAAAAAAATCCAAAATTAGACATCGGATCGAGTCCAAATGCTACACACATGTTGGTGCTAACCTTAATGATGTTCGATAAAAAATTCGGAAAATTCCGCCATTAGGGGGCGCAATAAACGAGGAAATTGTATATCTTCTACAAAATTTCGCCGCAAAAACGCCACACTGACTTCTCGCTACTCCTACCACAGTCAAATCCTTTGTATCCACAGGTTCAGGGTAGCGTTTTGAACACATGCTTCGCGATGTACCGGCGAAATGCACATTTCTTGTCGCGTTGTGCCGGCGAAATGCACACTTCTTGGACCCCTGCATAACTGCTTGCAGTTCTAGTTATACTACCTCCCCGTGAAAGTGGAACCACAGCCCAAACCGTAAATGGTGCACACGCGCCAATTGCATGGCTAGATCCAGAATCGGCACCGCTACTCAGATAACAAAATCCAGACACGCCGGCCACTAGGTGGCGCTATACCAACGAATACGCGTTTGGGGCTATAACTCCCACACCGAACCTCCCACATTCAAAACCTCGTACACACAGATTCACTGGAGTCTGCTGCATCTTTTGGCATAGGCCACGCCCATTTGCGTCTATAATTTTTTTTCGCAAAATCGCGAAAACCGCAAAACTGTTTTTTCGCTACTCCTCCCACATTTCTTGACCAATCGACACAAAACTTTGCACACGACATCTTCAGACGCACACGCAAAGGAATCATATACAGTTTTTTGATCCGACCTTCGACGACGAAACGATAGCATTTTGAATATTGGTATATTAGCTAAATTAGACGTGGAAAATCAAAAATACAAAAAAATCCAAAATTAGACATCGGATCGAGTCCAAATTGTACAGACATGTTGGTGCTAACCTTAATGTCGTTCGATAAAAATTTCGGAATTTTTCGCCATTAGGGGGCGCAATAAACGAGGAAATTGTATATCTTCTAATTGGCCCAAGGAATGTTCTTCAAACTATACGGAAACCATCAAGGGGGAATCCCGAGTCTATATAAAAAATATGGCCAAGAATTATTAATGTGGGCGGGAGTTATTTGGAAAAGGAAAATTGTCTTTGGAAAATTTCGCCAACAGGGCGGCGCCAAAAAACGACGACATTGTATATCTCCTATTTGGCCAATGGAATGTTCTGTAAACGCGTTTTGGGCTATAACTTCCACACCGAAGCTCCCACAGTCAAAACCTTTATATCCACAGATTCACTGGAGTCAGCTGCATCTTTTGTCATACGCCGTTCCTCAACTTCGAACACATGCTTCACGTTGTGCCGGCGAAATGCACATTTCTTGGACCCCTGCATAACTGCTTGCAGTTCTAGTTAGGGGTCCAAGCCAACAGGTTGGATCCCTATTGTTTTTGTAAGGATTTTTTTTATTATTAGGGGTCCAAGCCAACAGGTTGGATCCCTATTGTTTTTGTAAGGATTATTCCTATTATTATTATTCCAGCACTAAAAGTGTGCCCACAGCCCAAACCGTAAATGGTGCCGACACGCCAATTGCATGACTAGATCCAGGTCCGTGAGGTGACGGCAGACGACAAAATCCAGACATGCCGGCCACTAGGTGGCGCTATACCAAGGAATACGCGTTTGGGGCTATAACTCCCACACCGAACCTCCCACATTCAAAACTTTATACACACAGATGCACTGGAGTCTGCTGCATCTTTTGGCCTAGGCCACGCCAATTTGCGTCCATGAATATTTTTCGCTAAATCGCGAAAACCGCAAAACTGTTTTTTCCCTACTCCTCCCACATTTCTTGGCCAATCGACACCAAACTTTGCACACGACATCTTCAGACGCACACGCAAAGAATGCATGAAACACTTTTTTGATCAGACCTTCGACGACGAAACGGTAGCGTTTTGAATATTGGTTTATTAGCTAAATTAGACGTGGAATATCAAAAATCCAAAGAAATCCAAAATTAGACATCGGATCGAGTCCAAATTTTACACACATGTTGGTGCTAACCTTACTGTCGTTCGATAAAAAAATCGGAAAATTTCGCCGTTAGGGGGCGCAATAAACGAGGAAATTGTATATCTTCTACAAAATTTTGCCGCGAAAACGCTTCACTGACTTCTCGCTACTCCTACCACAGTCAAATCCTTTGTATCCACAGGTTCAGGGTAGCGTTTGGAACACAAGCTTCGCTTTGTGCCGGCGAAACGCACATTTCTTGTCGCGTTGTGCCGGCGAAATGCACATTTCTTGGAACCCTGCATAACTGCTTGCAGTTCTAGTTATTATTATTCCCCCCTAGAAGTGGGTCCACAGCCCAAACCGTAAATGGTGCCGACACGCCAATTGCATGACTAGATCCAGGTCCCTGAGTTCTAGGCAGACGTCAAAATCCAGACACGCCGGCCACTAGGTGGCGCTATACCAAGGAAAGACGCGTTTGGGGCTATAACTCCCACACCGAAACTCCCAGAGTCCAAAAACTTGTACACACAGATGCACTGGAGTCTGCTGCATCTTTTGGCCTAGGCCACGCCCATTTGCGTCCATGAATATTTTTCGCTAAATCGCGAAAACCGCAAAACAGTTTTTTCCCTACTCCTCCCACATTTCTTGACCAATCAACACCAAACTTTGCACACGACATCTTCAGTTGCACACGCAAAGGAATCATCAACAGTTTTTTGATCCGACCTTCGACGACGAAACGGTAGAGTTTTGAATATTTGTTTATTAGCTAAATTAGACGTGGAAAATCAAAAATACAAAAAAATCCAAAAGTAGACATCGGATCGAGTCCTAATTCTACACACATGTTGGTGCTAACCTTAGTGTCGTTCGATAAAAAATTCGGAAGATTTCGCCATTAGGGGGCGCAATAAACGAGGAAATTGTATATCTTCTACAAAATTTCGCCCCGAAAACGCTACACTGACTTCTCGCTACTCCTACCACAGTCAAATCCTTTGTATCCACAGGTTCAGGGTAGCGTTTTGAACACATGCTTCGCGTCGTGCCGGCGAAACGCACATTTCTTGTCGCGTTGTGCCGGCGAAATGCACACTTCTTGGACCCCTGCATAACTGCTTGCAGTTCTAGTTAGGGGTCCAAGCCAACAGGTTGGATCCCTATTGTTTTTGTAAGGATTATTATTATTATTAGGGGTCCAAGCCAACAGGTTGGATCCCTATTGTTTTTGTAAGGATTATTATTATTTCGTACGCCTTAGAAGTGGTACCACAGCCCAAACCGTAAATGGTGCACACGCGCCAATTGCATGACTAGATCCAGAATCGGCACCGCTACTCAGATAACAAAATCCAGACACGCCGGTCCCTAGGTGGCGCTATACCAAGGAATACGCGTTTGGGGCTATAACTTCCACACCGAACCTCCCAGAGTCCAAAAACTTGTACACACAGATGCACTGGAGTCTGCTGCATCTTTTGGCCTAGGCCACGCCCATTTGCGTCTATGAATATTTTTCGCTAAATCGCGAAAACCGCAAAACTGTTTTATCGCTACTCCTCCCACATTTCTCGCCCGATCAACACCAAACTTTGCACACGACATCTTCAGACGCACACGCAAAGAAATCCTAGACACTTTTTTGATCCGACCTTCGACGACGAAACGGTAGCGTTTTAAATATTTGTTTATTAGCTAAATTAGACGTGAAAAGTCAAAAATCCAAAGAAATCCAGAATTATACATCGGATCGAGCCCAAATTTTACAGACATGTTGGTGCTAACCTTAATGACGTTCGATAAAAATATCGGAAAATTTTGCCATTAGGGGGCGCAATAAACAAGGAAATTGTATATCTTCTACAAAATTTCGCCGCGAAAACGCTACACTGACTTCTCGCTACTCGTACCACAGTCAAATCCTTTGTATCCACAGGTACAGGGTAGCGTTTTGAACACATGCTTCGCGTTGTGCCGGCGAAATGCACATTTCTTGTCGCGTTGTGCCGGCGAAATGCACACTCCTTGGACCCCTGCATAATTATTAGGGGTCCAAGCCAACAGGTTGGATCCCTATTGTTTTTGTAAGGATTATTATTATTTCGTACGCCTTAGAAGTGGTACCACAGCCCAAACCGTAAATGGTGCACACGCGCCAATTGCATGACTAGATCCAGAATCGGCACCGCTACTCAGATAACAAAATCCAGACACGCCGGTCCCTAGGTGGCGCTATACCAAGGAATACGCGTTTGGGGCTATAACTTCCACACCGAACCTCCCAGAGTCCAAAAACTTGTACACACAGATGCACTGGAGTCTGCTGCATCTTTTGGCCTAGGCCACGCCCATTTGCGTCTATGAATATTTTTCGCTAAATCGCGAAAACCGCAAAACTGTTTTATCGCTACTCCTCCCACATTTCTCGCCCGATCAACACCAAACTTTGCACACGACATCTTCAGACGCACACGCAAAGAAATCCTAGACACTTTTTTGATCCGACCTTCGACGACGAAACGGTAGCGTTTTGAATATTTGTTTATTAGCTAAATTAGACGTGAAAAGTCAAAAATCCGAAGAAATCCAGAATTATACATCGGATCGAGCCCAAATTTTACAGACATGTTGGTGCTAACCTTAATGACGTTCGATAAAAATATCGGAAAATTTCGCCATTAGGGGGCGCAATAAACAAGGAAATTGTATATCTTCTACAAAATTTCGCCGCGAAAACGCTACACTGACTTCTCGCTACTCGTACCACAGTCAAATCCTTTGTATCCACAGGTACAGGGTAGCGTTTTGAACACATGCTTCGCGTTGTGCCGGCGAAATGCACATTTCTTGTCGCGTTGTGCCGGCGAAATGCACACTTCTTGGACCCCTGCATAACTGCTTGCAGTTCTAGTTATTATTCCCCCCCTAGAAGTGGGCCCACAGCACAAACCGTAAATGGTGCAGACATGCCAAATGCATGACTAGATCAAGATCCGTGGCGACTACGCAGACGACAAAATCCAGACATGCCGGCCACTAGGTGGCGCTATACCAAGGAATACGCGTTTGGGGCTATAACTCCCACACCGAACCTCCCACAGTCAAAAACGTTATACCCACAGATGCACTGGAGTCTGCTGCATCTTTTGGGCTAGGCCACGCCCATTTGCGTCCATGAATATTTTTCGCTAAATCGCGAAAACCGCAAAACAGTTTTTTCCCTACTCCTCCCACATTTCTTGACCAATCAACACCAAACTTTGCACACGACATCTTCAGACGCACACGCAGAGGAATCATCAACAGTTTTTTGATCCGACCTTCGACGACGAAACGGTAGCGTTTTGAATATTTGTTTATTGGCTACGTTTTACGTCAAAACGCAAAAATTCAAAGAATACCAAAAGTAGAAGTCGGATCAAGTCCAAATTTTAGACACATGTCAGTGCTACCCTTAATGGCGTTCAATAAAGAATTCGGAATATTTCGCCATTAGGGGGCGCAATAAACGAGGAAATTGTATATCTTCTAATTGGCCAAAGGAATGTTCTTCAAACTATAAGGGAACCATCAAGGGGCAAACCCGAGTCTATATAAAAAATATGGCCAAGAATTAATAATGTAGGCGGGAGTTATTTGGCAAAGGAAAATTGTCTTTGGAAAATTTCGCCAACAGGGCGGCGCCAAAAAACGACGAAATAATATATCTCCTATTTGGCCAATGGAATGTTCTGAAAACGCGTTTTAGGCTATAACTCCCACACCGAAGCTCCCACAGTCAAAAACGTTATACGCACAGATTCACTGGAGTCAGCTGCATCTTTTGGCATAGGCCAGGCCCATTTGCGTCAGTATTTTCTTTATGCAAAATCGCAAAAACAGCTAAACTGCCTTTTCGCTACTCCTCCCACATTTCTTGCCCAATTGACACCAAACTTTGCACACGACATCTTCAGACGCACACTACAAGAAATCAGCAAAACTATTTTGATCCGACCATCGTTGACGAAACGGTAGCGTTTTGAATATATGTTTTGCGTTGCAAATCAGTAAAAACTATTTTGATCCAACCGTCGACGACTAAACGGTAGCGGAAAATGCGTTTGGGGCCGAAACTCCCACACTGAACCTCTCACAGTCAAAACCTTTATATCCACAGGTTGTTCACGGTAGCGTTTTGAATACTTGCTTCGCGTTGTGCCGGCGAAATGCACATTTCTTGTCGCGTTGTGCCGGCGAAATGCACACTTCTTGGACCCCTGCATAACTGCTTGCAGTTCTAGTTAGGGGTCCAAGCCAACAGGTTGGATCCCTATTGTTTTTGTAAGGATTTTTTTTATTATACTACCTCCCCGTGAAAGTGGAACCACAGCCCAAACCGTAAATGGTGCACACGCGCCAATTGCATGGCTAGATCCAGAATCGGCACCGCTACTCAGATAACAAAATCCAGACACGCCGGCCACTAGGTGGCGCTATACCAACGAATACGCGTTTGGGGCTATAACTCCCACACCGAACCTCCCACATTCAAAACCTCGTACACACAGATTCACTGGAGTCTGCTGCATCTTTTGGCATAGGCCACGCCCATTTGCGTCTATAATTTTTTTTCGCAAAATCGCGAAAACCGCAAAACTGTTTTTTCGCTACTCCTCCCACATTTCTTGACCAATCGACACAAAACTTTGCACACGACATCTTCAGACGCACACGCAAAGGAATCATATACAGTTTTTTGATCCGACCTTCGACGACGAAACGATAGCATTTTGAATATTGGTATATTAGCTAAATTAGACGTGGAAAATCAAAAATACAAAAAAATCCAAAATTAGACATCGGATCGAGTCCAAATTGTACAGACATGTTGGTGCTAACCTTAATGTCGTTCGATAAAAATTTCGGAATTTTTCGCCATTAGGGGGCGCAATAAACGAGGAAATTGTATATCTTCTAATTGGCCCAAGGAATGTTCTTCAAACTATACGGAAACCATCAAGGGGGAATCCCGAGTCTATATAAAAAATATGGCCAAGAATTATTAATGTGGGCGGGAGTTATTTGGAAAAGGAAAATTGTCTTTGGAAAATTTCGCCAACAGGGCGGCGCCAAAAAACGACGACATTGTATATCTCCTATTTGGCCAATGGAATGTTCTGTAAACGCGTTTTGGGCTATAACTTCCACACCGAAGCTCCCACAGTCAAAACCTTTATATCCACAGATTCACTGGAGTCAGCTGCATCTTTTGTCATACGCCGTTCCTCAACTTCGAACACATGCTTCACGTTGTGCCGGCGAAATGCACATTTCTTGGACCCCTGCATAACTGCTTGCAGTTCTAGTTAGGGGTCCAAGCCAACAGGTTGGATCCCTATTGTTTTTGTAAGGATTTTTTTTATTATTAGGGGTCCAAGCCAACAGGTTGGATCCCTATTGTTTTTGTAAGGATTATTCCTATTATTATTATTCCAGCACTAAAAGTGTGCCCACAGCCCAAACCGTAAATGGTGCCGACACGCCAATTGCATGACTAGATCCAGGTCCGTGAGGTGACGGCAGACGACAAAATCCAGACATGCCGGCCACTAGGTGGCGCTATACCAAGGAATACGCGTTTGGGGCTATAACTCCCACACCGAACCTCCCACATTCAAAACTTTATACACACAGATGCACTGGAGTCTGCTGCATCTTTTGGCCTAGGCCACGCCAATTTGCGTCCATGAATATTTTTCGCTAAATCGCGAAAACCGCAAAACTGTTTTTTCCCTACTCCTCCCACATTTCTTGGCCAATCGACACCAAACTTTGCACACGACATCTTCAGACGCACACGCAAAGAATGCATGAAACACTTTTTTGATCAGACCTTCGACGACGAAACGGTAGCGTTTTGAATATTGGTTTATTAGCTAAATTAGACGTGGAATATCAAAAATCCAAAGAAATCCAAAATTAGACATCGGATCGAGTCCAAATTTTACACACATGTTGGTGCTAACCTTACTGTCGTTCGATAAAAAAATCGGAAAATTTCGCCGTTAGGGGGCGCAATAAACGAGGAAATTGTATATCTTCTACAAAATTTTGCCGCGAAAACGCTTCACTGACTTCTCGCTACTCCTACCACAGTCAAATCCTTTGTATCCACAGGTTCAGGGTAGCGTTTGGAACACAAGCTTCGCTTTGTGCCGGCGAAACGCACATTTCTTGTCGCGTTGTGCCGGCGAAATGCACATTTCTTGGAACCCTGCATAACTGCTTGCAGTTCTAGTTAGGGGTCCAAGCCAACAGGTTGGATCCCTATTGTTTTTGTAAGGATTATTATTATTATTATTTCGTACGCCTTAGAAGTGGTACCACAGCCCAAACCGTAAATGGTGCACGCGCGCCAATTGCATGACTAGATCCAGAATCGGCACCGCTACTCAGATAACAAAATCCAGACACGCCGGTCCCTAGGTGGCGCTATACCAAGGAATACGCGTTTGGGGCTATAACTTCCACACCGAACCTCCCAGAGTCCAAAAACTTGTACACACAGATGCACTGGAGTCTGCTGCATCTTTTGGCCTAGGCCACGCCCATTTGCGTCTATGAATATTTTTCGCTAAATCGCGAAAACCGCAAAACTGTTTTTTCGCTACTCCTCCCACATTTCTCGCCCGATCAACACCAAACTTTGCACACGACATCTTCAGACGCACACGCAAAGAAATCCTAGACACTTTTTTGATCCGACCTTCGACGACGAAACGGTAGCGTTTTGAATATTTGTTTATTAGCTAAATTAGACGTGAAAAGTCAAGAATCCGAAGAAATCCAGAATTATACATCGGATCGAGCCCAAATTTTACAGACATGTTGGTGCTAACCTTAATGACGTTCGATAAAAATATCGGAAAATTTCGCCATTAGGGGGCGCAATAAACAAGGAAATTGTGTATCTTCTACAAAATTTCGCCGCGAAAACGCTACACTGACTTCTCGCTACTCGTACCAGTCAAATCCTTTGTATCCACAGGTACAGGGTAGCGTTTTGAACACATGCTTCACGTTGTGCCGGCGAAATGCACATTTCTTGTCGCGTTGTGCCGGCGAAATGCACACTTCTTGGACCCCTGCATAACTGCTTGCAGTTCTAGTTCCTATTATTCTTACCCCCCTAAAAGTGGGACCACAGCCCAAACCGTAAATGGTGCCGACACGCGAATTGCATGACTAGATCCAGATCTGTTCGGACTAAGCAGACGACAAAATCCAGACGCGCCGGTCACTAGGTGGCGCTATACCAAGGAATACGCGTTTGGGGCTATAACTCCCACACCGAACCTCCCACATTCAAAACCTTGTACACACAGATGCACTGGAGTCTGCTGCATCTTTTGGCATAGGCCACGCCCATTTGCGTCCATAATTTTTTTTCGCAAAATTGCGAAAACCGCAAAACAGTTTTTTTCCCTACTCCTCCCACATTTTTTGACCAATCAACACCAAACTTTGCACACGACATCTTCAGACGCACACGCAAAGAAATTATCGGACAGTTTTTTGATCCGACCGTCGACGACGAAACGGTAGCGTTTTGAATATTGGTATATTAGCTAAATTAGACGTGGAAAATCAAAAATCCAGAAAAATCCAAAGGTAGACATCGGAACGAGTCCAAATTTTACAGACATGTTGGTGCTAACCTTAATGTCGTTCAATAAAATTTTCGGAATATTTCGCCATTAGGGGGCGCAATAAACGAGGAAATTGTATATCTTCTTATTGGCCAAAGGAATGTTCTTCAAACTCAAAGGAAACCATCAAGGGGCAAACCCGAGTCTATATAAAAAATATGGCCAAGAATTATTAATGTGGGCGGGAGTTATTTGGCAAAGGAAAATTGTCTTTGGAAAATTTCGCCACAAGGGGTCGCAAATAAACGACGAAATAATATATCTCCTAACTTGCCAATGGAATGTTCTGAAAACGCGTTTTGGGCTATAACTCCCACACCGAAGCTCCCACAGTCAAAACCTTTCTATCCACAGATTCACTGGAGTCAGCTGCATCTTTTGGCACACGCTGTTTCTCAATTTTTGAACACATGCTTCGCGTTGTGCCGGCGAAATGCACACTTCTTGGACCCCTGCATAACTGCTTGCAGTTCTAGTTATTATTATTCCCCCCTAGAAGTGGGTCCACAGCCCAAACCGTAAATGGTGCCGACACGCCAATTGCATGACTAGATCCAGGTCCCTGAGTTCTAGGCAGACGTCAAAATCCAGACACGCCGGCCACTAGGTGGCGCTATACCAAGGAAAGACGCGTTTGGGGCTATAACTCCCACACCGAAACTTCCAGAGTCCAAAAACTTGTACACACAGATGCACTGGAGTCTGCTGCATCTTTTGGCCTAGGCCACGCCCATTTGCGTCCATGAATATTTTTCGCTAAATCGCGAAAACCGCAAAACAGTTTTTTCCCTACTCCTCCCACATTTCTTGACCAATCAACACCAAACTTTGCACACGACATCTTCAGACGCACACGCAAAGGAATCATCAACAGTTTTTTGATCCGACCTTCGACGACGAAACGGTAGAGTTTTGAATATTTGTTTATTAGCTAAATTAGACGTGGAAAATCAAAAATACAAAAAAATCCAAAAGTAGACATCGGATCGAGTCCTAATTCTACACACATGTTGGTGCTAACCTTAGTGTCGTTCGATAAAAAATTCGGAAGATTTCGCCATTAGGGGGCGCAATAAACGAGGAAATTGTATATCTTCTACAAAATTTCGCCCCGAAAACGCTACACTGACTTCTCGCTACTCCTACCACAGTCAAATCCTTTGTATCCACAGGTTCAGGGTAGCGTTTTGAACACATGCTTCGCGTCGTGCCGGCGAAACGCACATTTCTTGTCGCGTTGTGCCGGCGAAATGCACACTTCTTGGACCCCTGCATAACTGCTTGCAGTTCTAGTTAGGGGTCCAAGCCAACAGGTTGGATCCCTATTGTTTTTGTAAGGATTATTATTATTATTAGGGGTCCAAGCCAACAGGTTGGAACCCTATTGTTTTTGTAAGGATTTTTAGGGGTCCAAGCCAACAGGTTGGATCCCTATTGTTTTTGTAAGGATTATTATTATACTTACAGGCTTGAAAGTGGGACTACAGCCCAAACCGTAAATGGTGCACACGCGCCAATTACATGACTAGATCCAGAATCGGCACCGCTACTCAGATAACAAAATCCAGACACGCCGGCCCCTAGGTGGCGCTATACCAGGGAATACGCGTTTGGGGCTATAACTCCGACACCGAACCTCCCAGAGTCCAAAAACTTGTACACACAGATGCACTGGAGTCTGCTGCATCTTTTGGCCTAGGCCACGCCCATTTGCGTCTATGAATATTTTTCGCTAAATCGCGAAAACCGCAAAACTGTTTTTTCCCTACTCCTCCCACATTTCTTGACCAATCGACACCAAACTTTGCACACGACATCTTCAGACGCACACGCAAAGGAATCGTATACAGTTTTTTGATCCGACCTTCGACGACGAAACGGTAGCATTTTGAATATTGGTATATTAGCTAAATTAGACGTGGAAAATCCAAAATACAAAAAAATCCAAAATTAGAAATCGGATCGAGTCCAAATTCTACACACATGTTGGTGCTAACCTTAATGACGTTCGATAAAAATTTCGGACAATTTCGCCATTAGAGGGCGCAATAAACGAGGAAATTGTATATCTTCTACAAAATTTTGCCGCGAAAACGCTACACTGACTTCTCGCTACTCCTACCACAGTCGAATCCTTTGTATCCACAAGTTCAGGGTAGCGTTTTGAACACATGCTTCGCGTTGTGCCGGCGAAACGCACATTTCTTGTCGCGTTGTGCCGGCGAAATGCACACTTCTTGGACCCCTGCATAACTGCTTGCAGTTCTAGTTAGGGGTCCAAGCCAACAGGTTGGATCCCTATTGTTTTTGTAAGGATTATTATTATACTTCCCGCGCTAAAAGTGGGTCCACAGCCCAAACCGTAAATGGTGCCGACACGCCAATTGCATGACTAGATCCAGGTCCGGCACCGCTACTCAGATAACAAAATCCAGACACGCCGGCCACTAGGTGGCGCTATACCAAGGGAAAATGCGTTTGGGGCTATAACTCCCACACCGAACCTCCCACATTCAAAACCTCGTACACACAGATTCACTGGAGTCTGCTGCATCTTTTGGCATAGGCCACGCCCATTTGCGTCTATAATTTTTTTTCGCAAAATCGCGAAAACCGCAAAACTGTTTTTTCGCTACTCCTCCCACATTTCTTGACCAATCGACACAAAACTTTGCACACGACATCTTCAGACGCACACGCAAAGGAATCATATACAGTTTTTTGATCCGACCTTCGACGACGAAACGATAGCATTTTGAATATTGGTATATTAGCTAAATTAGACGTGGAAAGTCAAAAATCCGAAGAAATCCAGAATTATACATCGGATCGAGCCCAAATTTTACAGACATGTTGGTGCTAACCTTTATGACGTTCGATAAAAATATCGGAAAATTTCGCCATTAGGGGGCGCAATAAACAAGGAAATTGTATATCTTCTACAAAATTTCGCCGCGGAAAACGCTACACTGACTTCTCGCTACTCGTACCACAGTCAAATCCTTTGTATCCACAGGTACAGGGTAGCGTTTTGAACACATGCTTCGCGTTGTGCCGGCGAAATGCACATTTCTTGTCGCGTTGTGCCGGCGAAATGCACACTTCTTGGACCCCTGCATAACTGCTTGCAGTTCTAGTTCTTTTTATTTTTATTATACTTACCCCCCTAAAAGTGGGACCACAGCCCAAACCGTAAATGGTGCCGACACGCGAATTGCATGACTAGATCCAGATCTGTTCGGACTAAGCAGACGACAAAATCCAGACGCGCCGGTCACTAGGTGGCGCTATACCAAGGAATACGCGTTTGGGGCTATAACTCCCACACCGAACCTCCCACAGTCAAAAACTTGTACCCACATATTCACTGGAGTCTGCTGCATCTTTTGGCCTAGGCCACGCCCATTTGCGTCTATGAATATTTTTCGCTAAATCGCGAAAACCGCAAAAATGTTTTTTCTCTACTCCTCCCACAATTCTCGACCAATCAACACCAAACTTTGCACACAGCATCTTCAGACGCACACGCAAAGGAATCATCAACAGTTTTTTGATCCGACCTTCGACGACGAAACGGTAGCGTTTTGAATATTTATTTATTGGCTACGTTTTACGTCGAAACGCAAAAATTCAAAGAATACCAAAATTAGACATCGGATCAAGTCCAAATTTTAGACACATGTCGGTGCTACCCTTAATGGCGTTCATTAAAAAATTCGGAATATTTCGCCATTAGGGGGCGCAATAAACGAGGAAATTGTATATCTTCTAATTGGCCTGAGGAATGTTCTTCAAACTCGAGGGAAAACATCAAGGGGCAATCCCGAGTCTATCTAGGAAATATGGCCAAGAATTATTAATGTGGGCGGGAGTTATTTGGAAAAGGAAAATTGTCTTCGTAAAATTTCGCCAACAGGGCGGCGCCAAAAAACGACAACATTATCTATCTCCCATTTGGCCAATGGAATGTTCTGAAAACGCGTTTTAGGCTATAACTCCCACACCGAAGCTCCCACAGTCAAAACCTTTATATCCACAGATTCACTGGAGTCAGTTGCATCTTTTGGCATAGGCCAAGCCAATTTGTTTTGAACACATGCTTCGCGTTGTGCCGGCGAAATGCACACTTCTTGGACCCCTGCATAACTGCTTGCAGTTCTAGTTAGGGGTCCAAGCCAACAGGTTGGATCCCTATTGTTTTTGTAAGGATTATTCCTATTATTATTATTCCAGCAATAAAAGTGTGCCCACAGCCCAAACCGTAAATGGTGCCGACACGCCAATTGCATGACTAGATCCAGGTCCGTGAGGTGACGGCAGACGACAAAATCCAGACATGCCGGCCACTAGGTGGCGCTATACCAAGGAATACGCGTTTGGGGCTATAACTCCCACACCGAACCTCCCACATTCAAAACTTTATACACACAGATGCACTGGAGTCTGCTGCATCTTTTGGCCTAGGCCACGCCCATTTGCGTCAATGAATATTTTTCGCTAAATCGCGAAAACCGCAAAACTGTTTTTTCCCTACTCCTCCCACATTTCTTGACCAATCGACACCAAACTTTGCAAACGACATCTTCAGACGCACACGCAAAGAATGCATCAAACACTTTTTTGATTAGACCTTCGACGACGAAACGGTAGCGTTTGGAATATTGGTATATTAGCTAAATTAGACGTGGAAAATCAAAAATATAAAAATATCCAAAAGTAGACATCGGATCGAGTCCTAATTGTACACACATGTTGGTGCTAACCTTAATGTCGTTCGATAAAAATTTCGGAAAATTTCGCCATTAGGGGGCGCAATAAACGAGGAAATTGTATATCTTCTACAAAATTTTGCCGCGAAAACGCTTCACTGACTTCTCGCTACTCCTACCACAGTCAAATCCTTTGTATCCACAGGTTCAGGGTAGCGTTTGGAACACAAGCTTCGCTTTGTGCCGGCGAAACGCACATTTCTTGTTAGGGGTCCAAGCCAACAGGTTGGAACCCTATTGTTTTTGTAAGGATTATTGGGTGTCAAGCAACTATGTTGCGAGACAACCTATTGTTATTGTACGAATTCTTATTATTATTATTATTATTATGCTGCCATTGGAGTCAATGGTAGCCCATAGAACCGCTTGGCGAAAAGTTGTGAAATTTGGCACACTGGTTCAAGACAGCCCCATTAGCCCATTAAGCCAATCTCAGGTCGCTAGCCCAACAGCTCTAGCGCCACCAACAGGTCAAAGTTGGGCATGCATTCATGTTCATAACTTTCGACCTATTCGACCAATATTCACAAACCAGGTATCATTGGATTCCTTGAACCAAGCCCAGTTCAACACACCCTATGACGTCATTGTGCCATGACGTATATTTCCGCCATCTTGGTTTATGTCAAAAACCTTCAAAATGCTACTTCTATCACAAATCTTGTCCAATCATCTCGAATCTTGACACACATGATCTTCTGGCCATGCTTGATAAAAAACATCGAATAGATTTGTCAAATTCAAAACCGTTTGTCCGCTAAAGCCAATCAAATTTAACCGCCAAGTTGCCAAACCGGAAGTAAGCCCATATCTCAGAAGCCCTTTGACCTATCATAACCAACCTTGGTAGAGAGACCCATGACCGCATCACGGTGACACTGAATGAATTTGGTGACCCTTGACCTCTAGGTGGCGCTGTTATTAATGTCGATGTGTTTTGACTCCTCTCTCTTCACATGAGTACATTTAAAACTTATTTTCAATGTCTGGTGATACCATCAGACCTCCCCATATAGCTCATATATTACGTCTTGCAGAAATATCCGCGACAGCCAATGATATTCGAGCGCGAAGCCGGAAAACCGGAAACATGCCAATATCTCTGCAGCCCTTTGACATATCATAACCAAACTTGATACATTGACCCATAACATAATCATGGGGACACTCAAAGAATTTGGTGACCATTGACCGCTAGGGGGCGCTATAATTAATGAAGACGTGTTTTAACTCCTCTCTCTTCACATGAGTACATTTCAAACTTATTTTCAATGTCTGATGATACTGTCAGACCTACTCATATAGCATATAAATTATTTCTCATTGCAACATCAGAACTTGGCCGCCATGTTGAAAGTTGTCAAAATCAGTTGTAAATTCCCACAGGCCACAAATTATGTCCAATCTTCATGAAACTCTGCATATATGATCTTCAGACCAAGCTGAACTAATGTGTTAAACAGCTTTCTCAAATTCAAAACCGTTTGGCCGTGACAGGCAATCAAACTTGACGGCGCTCATTAATGGGTAGACACTGCACTCGTGTGGCGATAAGCGGTACTTAATGTATAATGCAACAATGACTATATTTACCATTCCGCCCACTTAAAATATAAACTGCAATTCCCACTGGATCAGATGCTTCACGAACCACCTCCAGAAGGGATGCTTGTTTACATGGTGTCTCTTTTAGGGATATTGTTCCGAATACCCCTATGTATTTGTGACATTTGTTCTGTCAGGCAGACTGCATTGCGCCCTTACCTCTAGGTGGGGTCCTTTTTCCCATTTACTCATCCCACCGGCTGTCGGTATTGCCGATTTCCGAGGCGGTCGTCATGTAGCCCCCAGGCCAATTGCGTCCACCCGGCAGAATTAGCCTACCGAGTCCGATTATGCTTGACACCCACATTGCTGCTCGCAGCTATATTTATTATTATGCTGCCATTGGAGTCAATGGTAGCCCATAGAACCGCTTGGCGAAAAGTTGTGAAATTTGGCACACTGGTTCAGGACAGCCCCATTAGCCCATTAAGCCAATCTCAGGTCGCTAGCCCAACAGCTCTAGCGCCACCAACAGGTCAAAGTTGGGCATGCATTCATGTTCATAACTTTCGACCTATTCGACCAATATTCACAAACCAGGTATCATTGGATTCCTTGAACCAAGCCCAGTTCAACACACCCTATGACGTCATTGTGCCATGACGTATATTTCCGCCATCTTGGTTTATGTCAAAAACCTTCAAAATGCTACTTCTATCACAAATCTTGTCCAATCATCTCGAATCTTGACACACATGATCTTCTGGCCATGCTTGATAAAAAACATCGAATAGATTTGTCAAATTCAAAACCGTTTGTCCGCTAAAGCCAATCAAATTTAACCGCCAAGTTGCCAAACCGGATGTAAGCCAATATCTCAACAGCCCTTTGACATATCATAACCAACCTTGGTATATAGACCCAAGCCCCCATAAAGCTGACACTGAATGAATTTGGTGACCTTTGACCTCTAGGGGGCGCTGTTATTAATGTCGATGTGTTTTGACTCCTCCCTCTTCACATGAGTACATTTTAAAATTATTTTCAATGTCTGGTGATACTATCAGACCTCCCCGTATAGCGAGTATATTATTTTTTGCAGAAATATCCGCGGCAGCTAATGATATTCGACCGCGAAGCCGCCAAACCGGAAACACGCCAATATCTCAGCAGCCCTTTGACATATCATAACCAAACTTGATACATAGACCCATAACATCATCAGGGGGACACTCAATGAATTTGGTGACCATTGACCTATAGGGGGCGCTATAATTACTGAAGACGTGTTTTAACTTCTCTCTCTTCACATGAGTACATTTCAAACTTATTTTTAATGTCTGAGGATACTGCCAGACCTCCTTATGTAGCTTATGAATTATTTCTCATTGCATCAGAACTTGGCCGCCATGTTGCAAGTTGTCAAAATCAGTTGAAAATTTCCACAGGCCACAAATTATGTCTGTGTTGTCTCTCCTGGCACTCATTTAATATTCTTACATTGATTTCTTAAATATGTATATGTAAAAACGGATGTAAATAATTACTTTACAGTTAAAATAAGCCAATGTATAAATTCATGTTATTATTTCACTTCCGGTTTAGTCACTTCCTGTGACGTCATTTCCTGTTAAAAATCGTACCTCTGTAGAAGGAATGGCAGACATGTGCATCTTCTGATTGTAATCCGCTAGCATCCACATGAAAGCATCTAAGAGGCAATGCCGTAAGTTTGTTTAATCAATGCAAGACATGTTTAAGATAATATATTAGAGTGGATTTAGTTAAAAATAATGTTTGATGTGTTGTTAAAAACGTTTTGGTTAGCAATTGTGTACAAACTAAAATCAATGCAATTGGCATCAGAATGTCTTCATGCAGTGTTAGACAGTTTATATTATTATTTACAACTATGTACAACATGCTGTTTAGTCAAATGTACATTCAGTATTTTTGTATTCTTTTATTTGCAGTTTTCACCGTCTGTTCATGAGGAATTGTGACAGTAAATGGTCAACCTTACTACGACTCTGTCTTCATTGGCTACGGTTTAACTCGGTGTTAAGTCAGGGTTACAACACACTGCACGAGAACACTACAATGTCCAATCTTCATAGAACTTGGCATAGATGATCTTCAGACCAAGTTGAACAAATGAATCAAACAGCTTTCTCAAATTCAAAACCGTTTGGCCGTGACAGCCAATCAAACTTGACGGCGCTCATTAATGGTTAGACACTGCACTCGTGTTACGACAAGCGGTACTTAATGTATAATGCAACAATGACTATAGTTACCATTCCGCCCACCTACAATATAAACTGCAATTCCCACTGGATTAGATGCTTCACGAACCACCTCCAGAACGGATGCTTGTTTACATTGTGTCTCTTTTAGGAATATTGTTCCGAATACCCCTATGTATTTGTGACATTTGTTCTGTCAGGCAGACTGTATTGCGCCCTTACCTCTAGGTGGGGTCCTTTTCCCATTTCCTCATCCCACCGGCTGTCGGTATTGCCGATTTCCGAGACGGTCGTCATGTAGCCCCCTGGCCGATTACGTCCATCCGGCAGAATTAGCCTACCGAGTCCCATTATGCTTGACACCCACATTGCTGCTCGCAGCTATATTTATTATTATTATTATTATGCTGCCATTGGAGTCAATGGCAGCCCATAGAACCGCTTGGCGAAAAGTTGTGAAATTTGGCACACTTGTTCAAGACTGCCCCATTAGCCCATTAAGCCAATCTAAGGTCGCTAGCCCAACAGCTCTAGCGCCACCAACAGGTCAAAGTTGGGCATGCATTCATGTTCATAACTTTTGACCTATTCGACCAATTTTCACAAACCAGGTATCATTGGATTCCTTGAACCAAGCCCAGTTCAACAAACCCTATGACGTCATTGCGCCATGACGTATATGTCCGCCATCTTGGTTTATGTCAAAAACCTTCAAAATGCTACTCCTATCACAAATCTTGTCCAATCATCTCGAAACTTGGCACACATGATCTTCTGGCCATCCTTGATGAAAAACATAGAATAGATTTTTCAAATTCAAAACCGTTTGCCCGCTAAAGCCAATCAAATTTGGCGGCAAAGCCGCCAAACAGGAAGTGAGCCGATTTCTCAGCATCCCTTTGACATATCATAACCAGACTTGGTATATAGACCCATGGCCTCATAAAGGTGACACTGATTTAATTTGGTGACCTTTGACCTGTAGGGGGCGCTGTTATTAATGTCCATGTGTTTTGACCTCTTTCCCTTCACATGAGTACATTTACAACTTATTTTCAATGTCTGGTGATACTATCAGACCTCCCCGTATAGCTAGTATATTATAACTTGCACAAATATCCGCGACAGCCAATGATATTCAACCGCGAAGCCGCCAAACTGGAAAAACGCCAATATCTCAGTATCCCTTGGACAAATCATAACCAAACTTGATACCTAGACCCATAACATCATTATGGGGACACTCAATGAATTTGGTGACCATTGACCTCTAGGGGGCGCTATAATTAATGAAGACGTGTTTTAACTCCTCTCTCTTCACATGAGTACATTTCAAACTTATTATCAATGTTTAATGATACTGTCAGACCTCCCCATATATCTTGTAAATTATTTTGTTGATATTGTTCCGAATACCCCTATGTATTTGTGACATTTGTTCTGTCAGGCAGACTGCATTGCCCCCTTACCTCTAGGTGGGGTCCTTTTCCCATTTACTCATCCCACCGGCTGTCGGTATTGCCGATTTCCGAGGCGGTCGTCATGTAGCCCCCTGGCCGATTGCGTCCATCCGGCAGAATAAGCCTACCGAGTCCGATTATGCTTGACACCCACATTGCTGCTCGCAGCTATATTTGGGTGTCAAGCAACTATGTTGCGAGACAACCTATTGTTATTGTACGAATTCTTATTATTATTATTATTATTATTATTATGCTGCCATTGGAGTCAATGGTAGCCCATAGAACCGCTTGGCGAAAAGTTGTGAAATTTGGCACACTGGTTCAGGACAGCCCCATTAGCCCATTAAGCCAATCTCAGGTCGCTAGCCCAACAGCTCTAGCGCCACCAACAGGTCAAAGTTGGGCATGCATTCATGTTCATAACTTTCGAGCTATTCGACCAATATTCACAAACCAGGTATCATTGGATTCCTTGAACCAAGCCCAGTTCAACACACCCTATGACGTCATTGTGCCATTACGTATATTTCCGCCATCTTGGTTTATGTCAAAAACCTTTAAAATGCTACTTCTATCACAAATCTTGTCCAATCATCTCGAATCTTGACACACATGATCTTCTGGCCATGCTTGATAAAAAACATCGAATAGATTTGTCAAATTCAAAACCGTTTGTCCGCTAAAGCCAATCAAATTTAACCGCCAAGTTGCCAAACCGGAAGTAAGCCCATATCTCAGAAGCCCTTTGACCTATCATAACCAACCTTGGTAGAGAGACCCATGACCACATCACGGTGACACTGAATGAATTTGGTGACCCTTGACCTCTAGGTGGCGCTGTTATTAATGTCGATGTGTTTTGACTCCTCTCTCTTCACATGAGTACATTTAAAACTTATTTTCAATGTCTGGTGATACTATCAGACCTCCCCATATAGCTCATATATTACGTCTTGCAGAAATATCCGCGACAGCCAATGATATTCGAGCGCGAAGCCGGAAAACCGGAAACACGCCAATATCTCTGCAGCCCTTTGACATATCATAACCAAACTTGATACATTGACCCATAACATAATCATGGGGACACTCAAAGAATTTGGTGACCATTGACCGCTAGGGGGCGCTATAATTAATGAAGACGTGTTTTAACTCCTCTCTCTTCACATGAGTACATTTCAAACTTATTTTCAATGTCTGATGATACTGTCAGACCTACTCATATAGCTTATAAATTATTTCTCATTGCAACATCAGAACTTGGCCGCCATGTTGAAAGTTGTCAAAATCAGTTGTAAATTCCCACAGGCCACAAATTATGTCCAATCTTCATGAAACTCTGCATATATGATCTTCAGACCAAGCTGAACTAATGTGTTAAACAGCTTTCTCAAATTCAAAACTGATTGGCCGTGACAGCCAATCATACTTGAGGGCGCTCATTAATGGGTTGACACTGCACTCGTGTGGCGACAAGCGGTACTTAATGTATAATGCAACAATGACTATATTTACCATTCCGCCCACCTACAATATAAACTGCAATTCCCACTGGATTAGATGCCTCACGAACCACCTCCAGAACGGATGCTTGTGTCATTGTGTCACTTTTAGAGATATTGTTCCGAATACCCCTATGTATTAGTGACATTTGTTCTGCCAGGCAGACTGCACTGCGCCCTTACCTCTAGGTGGGGTCCTTTTCCCATTTAGTCATCCCACCGGCTGTCGGTATTGCCGATTTCCGAGGCGGTCGTCATGTAGCCCCCTGGCCGATTGCGTCCATCCGGCAGAATTAGCCTACCGAGTCCGATTATGCTTGACACCCACATTGCTGCTCGCAGCTATATTTATTGGGTGTCAAGCAACTATGTTGCGAGACAACCTATTGTTATTGTACGAATTCTTATTGGGTGTCAAGCAACTATGTTGCGAGACAACCTATTGTTATTGTACGAATTCTTATTATTATTATTATTATTATGCTGCCATTGGAGTCAATGGCAGCCCATAGAACCGCTTGGCGAAAAGTTGTGAAATTTGGCACACTTGTTCAGGACTGCCCCATTAGCCCATTAAGCCAATCTCAGGTCGCTAGCCCAACAGCTCTAGCGCCACCAACAGGTCAAAGTTGGGCATGCATTCATGTTCATAACTTTCGACCTATTCGACCAATTTTCACAAACCAGGTATCATTGGATTCCTTGAACCAAGCCCAGTTCAACACACCCTATGACGTCATTGCGTTATGACGTATATGTCCGCCATCTTGGTTTATGTCAAAAACCCTCAAAATGCTACTTCTATCACAAATCTTGTCCAATCATCTCGAAACTTGGTACACATGATCTTCTGGCCATGCTTGATGAAAAACATCGAATAGATTTGTCAAATTCAAAACCGTTTGCCCGCTAAAGCCAATCAAATTTGGCGGCGAAGCCGCCAAACAGGAAGTGAGCCGATTTCTCAGCATCCCTTTGACATATCATAACCAGACTTGGTATATAGACCCATGGCCTCATAAAGGTGACAATGATTTAATTTGGTGACCTTTGACCTGTAGGGGGCGCTGTTATTAATGTCCATGTGTTTTGACCTCTTTCTCTTCACATGAGCACATTTACAACTTATTTTCAATGTCTGGTGATACTATCAGACCTCCCCGTATAGCTAGTATATTATAACTTGCACAAATATCCGCGACAGCCAATGATATTCAACCGCGAAGCCGCCAAACTGGAAAAACGCCAATATCTCAGCATCCCTTGGACAAATCATAACCAAACTTGATACATAGACCCATAACATCATTATGGGGACACTCAATGAATTTGGTGACCATTGACCTCTAGGGGGCGCTATAATTAATGAAGACGTGTTTTAACTCCTCTCTCTTCACATGAGTACATTTCAAACTTATTTTCAATGTTTAATGATACTGTCAGACCTCCCCATATATCTTGTAAATTATTTTGTTGATATTGTTCCGAATACCCCTATGTATTTGTGACATTTGTTCTGTCAGGCAGACTGCATTGCCCCCTTACCTCTAGGTGGGGTCCTTTTCCCATTTACTCATCCCACCGGCTGTCGGTATTGCCGATTTCCGAGGCGGTCGTCATGTAGCCCCCTGGCCGATTGCGTCCATCCGGCAGAATAAGCCTACCGAGTCCGATTATGCTTGACACCCACATTGCTGCTCGCAGCTATATTTATTGGGTGTCAAGCAACTATGTTGCGAGACAACCTATTGTTATTGTACGAATTCTTATTGGGTGTCAAGCAACTATGTTGCGAGACAACCTATTGTTATTGTACGAATTCTTATTGGGTGTCAAGCAACTATGTTGCGAGACAACCTATTGTTATTGTACGAATTCTTATTGGGTGTCAAGCAACTATGTTGCGAGACAACCTATTGTTATTGTACGAATTCTTATTATTATTATTATTATTATGCTGCCATTGGAGTCAATGGCAGCCCATAGAACCGCTTGGCGAAAAGTTGTGAAATTTGGCACACTTGTTCAGGACTGCCCCATTAGCCCATTAAGCCAATCTAAGGTCGCTAGCCCAACAGCTCTAGCGCCACCAACAGGTCAAAGTTGGGCATGCATTCATGTTCATAACTTTTGACCTATTCGACCAATTTTCACAAACCAGGTATCATTGGATTCCTTGAACCAAGCCCAGTTCAACACACCCTATGACGTCATTGTGCCATGACGTATATTTCCGCCATCTTGGTTTATGTCAAAAACCTTCAAAATGCTACTTCTATCACAAATCTTGTCCAATCATCTCGAAACTTGGCACACATGATCTTCTGGCCATGCTTGATAAAAAACATCGAATAGATTTGTCAAATTCAAAACCGTTTGTCCGCTAAAGCCAATCAAATTTAACCGCCAAGTTGCCAAACCGGAAGTAAGCCCATATCTCAGAAGCCCTTTGACCTATCATAACCAACCTTGGTAGAGAGACCCATGACCGCATCACGGTGACACTGAATGAATTTGGTGACCCTTGACCTCTAGGTGGCGCTGTTATTAATGTCGATGTGTTTTGACCTCTTTCTCTTCACATGAGTACATTTACAACTTATTTTCAATGTCTGGTGATACTATCAGACCTCCCCGTATAGCTAGTATATTATAACTTGCACAAATATCCGCGACAGCCAATGATATTCAACCGCGAAGCCGCCAAACTGGAAAAACGCCAATATCTCAGTATCCCTTGGACAAATCATAACCAAACTTGATACATAGACCCATAACATCATTATGGGGACACTCAATGAATTTGGTGACCATTGACCTCTAGGGGGCGCTATAATTAATGAAGACGTGTTTTAACTCCTCTCTCTTCACATGAGTACATTTCAAACTTATTATCAATGTTTAATGATACTGTCAGACCTCCCCATATATCTTGTAAATTATTTTGTTGATATTGTTCCGAATACCCCTATGTATTTGTGACATTTGTTCTGTCAGGCAGACTGCATTGCACCCTTACCTCTAGGTGGGGTCCTTTTCCCATTTACTCATCCCACCGGCTGTCGGTATTGCCGATTTCCGAGGCGGTCGTCATGTAGCCCCCTGGCCGATTGCGTCCATCCGGCAGAATAAGCCTACCGAGTCCGATTATGCTTGACACCCACATTGCTGCTCGCAGCTATATTTATTATTATTATTATTATGCTGCCATTGGAGTCAATGGCAGCCCATAGAACCGCTTGGCGAAAAGTTGTGAAATTTGGCACACTTGTTCAGGACTGCCCCATTAGCCCATTAAGCCAATCTAAGGTCGCTAGCCCAACAGCTCTAGCGCCACCAACAGGTCAAAGTTGGGCATGCATTCATGTTCATAACTTTTGACCTATTCGACCAATTTTCACAAACCAGGTATCATTGGATTCCTTGAACCAAGCCCAGTTCAACAAACCCTATGACGTCATTGCGCCATGACGTAAATGTCCGCCATCTTGGTTTATGTCAAAAACCTTCAAAATGCTACTCCTATCACAAATCTTGTCCAATCATCTTTAAACTTGGCACACATGATCTTCTGGCCATCCTTGATGAAAAACATTGAATAGATTTGTCAAATTCAAAACCGTTTGCCCGCTAAAGCCAATCAAATTTGGCGGCAAAGCCGCCAAACAGGAAGTGAGCCGATTTCTCAGCATCCCTTTGACATATCATAACCAGACTTGGTATATAGACCCATGGCCTCATAAAGGTGACACTGATTTAATTTGGTGACCTTTGACCTGTAGGGGGCGCTGTTATTAATGTCCATGTGTTTTGACCTCTTTCTCTTCACATGAGTACATTTACAACTTATTTTCAATGTCTGGTGATACTATCAGACCTCCCCGTATAGCTAGTATATTATAACTTGCACAAATATCCGCGACAGCCAATGATATTCAACCGCGAAGCCGCCAAACTGGAAAAACGCCAATATCTCAGTATCCCTTGGACAAATCATAACCAAACTTGATACATAGACCCATAACATCATTATGGGGACACTCAATGAATTTGGTGACCATTGACCTCTAGGGGGCGCTATAATTAATGAAGACGTGTTTTAACTCCTCTCTCTTCACATGAGTACATTTCAAACTTATTATCAATGTTTAATGATACTGTCAGACCTCCCCATATATCTTGTAAATTATTTTGTTGATATTGTTCCGAATGCCCCTATGTATTTGTGACATTTGTTCTGTCAGGCAGACTGCATTGCCCCCTTACCTCTAGGTGGGGTCCTTTTCCCATTTACTCATCCCACCGGCTGTCGGTATTGCCGATTTCCGAGGCGGTCGTCATGTAGCCCCCTGGCCGATTGCGTCCATCCGGCAGAATAAGCCTACCGAGTCCGATTATGCTTGACACCCACATTGCTGCTCGCAGCTATATTTGGGTGTCAAGCAACTATGTTGCGAGACAACCTATTGTTATTGTACGAATTCTTATTATTATTATTATTATTATGCTGCCATTGGAGTCAATGGCAGCCCATAGAACCGCTTGGCGAAAAGTTGTGAAATTTGGCACACTTGTTCAGGACTGCCCCATTAGCCCATTAAGCCAATCTAAGGTCGCTAGCCCAACAGCTCTAGCGCCACCAACAGGTCAAAGTTGGGCATGCATTCATGTTCATAACTTTTGACCTATTCGACCAATTTTCACAAACCAGGTATCATTGGATTCCTTGAACCAAGCCCAGTTCAACAAACCCTATGACGTCATTGCGCCATGACGTATATGTCCGCCATCTTGGTTTATGTCAAAAACCTTCAAAATGCTACTCCTATCACAAATCTTGTCCAATCATCTCGAAACTTGGCACACATGATCTTCTGGCCATCCTTGATGAAAAACATCGAATAGATTTGTCAAATTCAAAACCGTTTGCCCGCTAAAGCCAATCAAATTTGGCGGCGAAGCCGCCAAACAGGAAGTGAGCCGATTTCTCAGCATCCCTTTGACATATCATAACCAGACTTGGTATATAGACCCATGGCCTCATAAAGGTGACACTGATTTAATTTGGTGACCTTTGACCTGTAGGGGGCGCTGTTATTAATGTCCATGTGTTTTGACCTCTTTCCCTTCACATGAGTACATTTACAACTTATTTTCAATGTCTGGTGATACTATCAGACCTCCCCGTATAGCTAGTATATTATAACTTGCACAAATATCCGCGACAGCCAATGATATTCAACCGCGAAGCCGCCAAACTGGAAAAACGCCAATATCTCAGTATCCCTTGGACAAATCATAACCAAACTTGATACCTAGACCCAGAACATCATTATGGGGACACTCAATGAATTTGGTGACCATTGACCTCTAGGGGGCGCTATAATTAATGAAGACGTGTTTTAACTCCTCTCTCTTCACATGAGTACATTTCAAACTTATTATCAATGTTTAATGATACTGTCAGACCTCCCCATATATCTTGTAAATTATTTTGTTGATATTGTTCCGAATACCCCTATGTATTTGTGACATTTGTTCTGTCAGGCAGACTGCATTGCCCCCTTACCTCTAGGTGGGGTCCTTTTCCCATTTACTCATCCCACCGGCTGTCGGTATTGCCGATTTCCGAGGCGGTCGTCATGTAGCCCCCTGGCCGATTGCGTCCATCCGGCAGAATAAGCCTACCGAGTCCGATTATGCTTGACACCCACATTGCTGCTCGCAGCTATATTTATTATTATTAGGGGTCCAAGCCAACAGGTTGGATCCCTATTGTTTTTGTAAGGATTTTTAGGGGTCCAAGCCAACAGGTTGGATCCCTATTGTTTTTGTAAGGATTTTTAGGGGTCCAAGCCAACAGGTTGGATCCCTATTGTTTTTGTAAGGATTATTATTATTATTATTATTCCCCCCCTAGAAGTGGGCCCACAGCACAAACCGTAAATGGTGCAGACATGCCAAATGCATGACTAGATCAAGATCCGTGGCGACTACGCAGACGACAAAATCCAGACATGCCGGCCACTAGGTGGCGCTATACCAAGGAATACGCGTTTGGGGCTATAACTCCCACACCGAACCTCCCACAGTCAAAAACGTTATACCCACAGATGCACTGGAGTCTGCTGCATCTTTTGGGCTAGGCCACGCCCATTTGCGTCTATGAATATTTTTCGCTAAATCGCGAAAACCGCAAAACAGTTTTTTCCCTACTCCTCCCACATTTCTTGACCAATCAACACCAAACTTTGCACACGACATCTTCAGACGCACACGCAAAGGAATCATCAACAGTTTTTTGATCCGACCTTCGACGACGAAACGGTAGCGTTTTGAATATTTGTTTATTGGCTACGTTTTACGTCAAAACGCAAAAATTCAAAGAATACCAAAAGTAGACGTCGGATCAAGTCCAAATTTTAGACACATGTCGGTGCTACCCTTAATGGCGTTCAATAAAGAATTCGGAATATTTCGCCATTAGGGGGCGCAATAAACGAGGAAATTGTATATCTTCTAATTGGCCAAAGGAATGTTCTTCAAACTATAAGGGAACCATCAAGGGGCAAACCCGAGTCTATATAAAAAATATGGCCAAGAATTAATAATGTAGGCGGGAGTTATTTGGCAAAGGAAAATTGTCTTTGGAAAATTTCGCCAACAGGGCGGCGCCAAAAAACGACGAAATAATACATCTCCTATTTGGCCAATGGAATGTTCTGAAAACGCGTTTTAGGCTATAACTCCCACACCAAAGCTCCCACAGTCAAAAACGTTATACGCACAGATTCACTGGAGTCAGCTGCATCTTTTGGCATAGGCCAGGCCCATTTGCGTCAGTATTTTCTTTATGCAAAATCGCAAAAACAGCTAAACTGCCTTTTCGCTACTCCTCCCACATTTCTTGCCCAATTGACACCAAACTTTGCACACGACATCTTCAGACGCACACTACAAGAAATCAGCAAAACTATTTTGATCCGACCATCGTTGACGAAACGGTAGCGTTTTGAATATATGTTTTGCGTTGCAAATCAGTAAAAACTATTTTGATCCAACCGTCGACGACTAAACGGTAGCGGAAAATGCGTTTGGGGCCGAAACTCCCACACTGAACCTCTCACAGTCAAAACCTTTATATCCACAGGTTGTTCACGGTAGCGTTTTGAATACTTGGTTCGCGTTGTGCCGGCGAAATGCACATTTCTTGTTAGGGGTCCAAGCCAACAGGTTGGATCCCTATTGTTTTTGTAAGGATTATTATTATTATTATTATTATTATTATTCCCCCCCTAGAAGTGGGCCCACAGCACAAACCGTAAATGGTGCAGACATGCCAAATGCATGACTAGATCAAGATCCGTGGCGACTACGCAGACGACAAAATCCAGACATGCCGGCCACTAGGTGGCGCTATACCAAGGAATACGCGTTTGGGGCTATAACTCCCACACCGAACCTCCCACAGTCAAAAACGTTATACCCACAGATGCACTGGAGTCTGCTGCATCTTTTGGGCTAGGCCACGCCCATTTGCGTCTATGAATATTTTTCGCTAAATCGCGAAAACCACAAAACAGTTTTTTCCCTACTCCTCCCACATTTCTTGACCAATCAACACCAAACTTTGCACACGACATCTTCAGACGCACACGCAAAGGAATCATCAACAGTTTTTTGATCCGACCTTCGACGACGAAATGGTAGCGTTTTGAATATTTGTTTATTGGCTACGTTTTACGTCGAAACGCAAAAATTCAAAGAATACCAAAAGTAGACGTCGGATCAAGTCCAAATTTTAGACACATGTCGGTGCTACCCTTGGTGGCGTTCAATAAAGAATTCGGAATATTTCGCCATTAGGGGGCGCAATAAACGAGGAAATTGTATATCTTCTAATTGGCCAAAGGAATGTTCTTCAAACTATAAGGGAACCATCAAGGGGCAAACCCGAGTCTATATAAAAAATATGGCCAAGAATTAATAATGTAGGCGGGAGTTATTTGGCAAAGGAAAATTGTCTTTGGAAAATTTCGCCAACAGGGCGGCGCCAAAAAACGATGAAATAATATATCTCCTATTTGGCCAATGGAATGTTCTGAAAACGCGTTTTAGGCTATAACTCCCACACCGAAGCTCCCACAGTCAAAAACGTTATACGCAAAGATTCACTGGAGTCAGCTGCATCTTTTGGCATAGGCCAGGCCCATTTGCGTCAGTATTTTCTTTATGCAAAATCGCAAAAACAGCTAAACTGCCTTTTCGCTACTCCTCCCACATTTCTTGCCCAATTGACACCAAACTTTGCACACAACATCTTCAGACGCACACTACAAGAAATCAGCAAAACTATTTTGATCCGACCATCGTTGACGAAACGGTAGCGTTTTGAATATATGTTTTGCGTTTCAAATCAGTAAAAACTATTTTGATCCAACCGTCGACGACTAAACGGTAGCGGAAAATGCGTTTGGGGCCGAAACTCCCACACTGAACCTCTCACAGTCAAAACCTTTATATCCACAGGTTGTTCACGGTAGCGTTTTGAATACCTGCTTCGCGTTGTGCCGGCGAAATGCACATTTCTTGTCGAGTTGTGCCGGCGAAATGCACACTTCTTGGACCCCTGCATAACTGCTTGCAGTTCTAGTTATTATTATTATACTACCTCCCCGTGAAAGTGGAACCCCAGCCCAAACCGTAAATGGTGCACACGCGCCAATTACATGACTAGAACCAGTAACGGCACCGCTACTCAGATAACCAAATCCAGACATGCCGGCCACTAGGTGGCGCTATACCAAGGAGAAACACGTTTGGGGCTATAACTCCCACACTGAACCTCCCAGAGTCCAAAAACTTGTACACACAGATGCACTGGAGTCTGCTGCATCTTTTGGCCTAGGCCACGCCCATTTGCGTCTATGAATATTTTTCGCTAAATCGCGAAAACCGCAAAACTGTTTTTTCCCTACTCCTCCCACATTTCTTGACCAATCAACACCAAACTTTGCACGATACATCTACAGACGCACACGCAAAGGAAACATCAACAGTTTTTTGATCCGACGTTCGACGACGAAACGGTAGCGTTTTGAATATTGGTATATTAGCTAAATTAGATGTGGAAAATCAAAAATCCAAAAAAATCCAAAATTAGACATCGGATCGAGTCCAAATTCTACACACATGTTGGTGCTAACCCTATTGACGTTCGATAAAAATTTCGGACAATTTCGCCGTTAGGGGGCGCAATAAACGAGAAAATTTTATATCTTCTACAAAATTTCGCTGCGAAAACGCTACACTGACTTCTCGCTACTCCTACCAATCAAATCCTTTGTATCCACAGGTTCAGGGTAGCGTTTTGAACACATGCTTCGCGTTGTGCCGGCGAAATGCACATTTCTTGTTATTATTCCAGCACTAAAAGTGTGCCCACAGCCCAAACCGTAAATGGTGCCGACACGCCAATTGCATGACTAGATCCAGGTCCGTGAGGTGACGGCAGACGACAAAATCCAGACATGCCGGCCACTAGGTGGCGCTATACCAAGGAATACGCGTTTGGGGCTATAACTCCCACACCGAACCTCCCACAGTCAAAAACGTTATACCCACAGATGCACTGGAGTCTGTTGCATCTTTTGGGCTAGGCCACGCCCATTTGCGTCAATGAATATTTTTCGCTAAATCGCGAAAACCGCAAAACAGTTTTTTCCCTACTCCTCCCACATTTCTTGACCAATCAACACCAAACTTTGCACACGACATCTTCAGACGCACACGCAAAGGAATCATCAACAGTTTTTTTATCCGACCTTCGACGACGAAACGGTAGCGTTTTGAATATTTGTTTATTGGCTACGTTTTACGTCGAAACGCAAAAATTCAAAGAATACCAAAAGTAGACGTCGGATCAAGTCCAAATTTTAGACACATGTCGGTGCTACCCTTAATGGCGTTCAATAAAGAATTCGGAATATTTCGCCATTAGGGGGCGCAATAAACGAGGAAATTGTATATCTTCTAATTGGCCAAAGGAATGTTCTTCAAACTATAAGGGAACCATCAAGGGGCAAACCCGAGTCTATATAAAAAATATGGCCAAGAATTAATAATGTAGGCGGGAGTTATTTGGCAAAGGAAAATTGTCTTTGGAAAATTTCGCCAACAGGGCGGCGCCAAAAAACGACGAAATAATATATCTCCTATTTGGCCAATGGAATGTTCTGAAAACGCGTTTTAGGCTATAACTCCCACACCGAAGCTCCCACAGTCAAAAACGTTATACGCACAGATTCACTGGAGTCAGCTGCATCTTTTGGCATAGGCCAGGCCCATTTGCGTCAGTATTTTCTTTATGCAAAATCGCAAAAACAGCTAAACTGCCTTTTTGCTACTCCTCCCACATTTCTTGCCCAATTGACACCAAACTTTACACACGACATCTTCAGACGCACACTACAAGAAATCAGCAAAACTATTTTGATCCGACCATCGTTGACGAAACGGTAGCGTTTTGAATATATGTTTTGCGTTGCAAATCAGTAAAAACTATTTTGATCCAACCGTCGACGACTAAACGGTAGCGGAAAATGCGTTTGGGGCCGAAACTCCCACACTGAACCTCTCACAGTCAAAACCTTTATATCCACAGGTTGTTCACGGTAGCGTTTTGAATACTTGGTTCGCGTTGAGCCGGCGAAATGCACATTTCTTGTCGCGTTGTGCCGGCGAAATGCACACTTCTTGGACCCCTGCATAACTGCTTGCAGTTCTAGTTATTATTAGGGGTCCAAGCCAACAGGTTGGATCCCTATTGTTTTTGTAAGGATTTTTTTTATTATTATTATTATTATTATTATTATTCCCCCCTAGAAGTGGGTCCACAGCCCAAACCGTAAATGGTGCCGACACGCCAATTGCATGACTAGATCCAGGGCCCTGAGTTCTAAGCAGACGACAAAATCCAGACACGCCGGCCACTAGGTGGCGCTATACCAAGGAAAGACGCGTTTGGGGCTATAACTCCCACACCGAACCTCCCACATTCAAAACCTCGTACACACAGATTCACTGGAGTCTGCTGCATCTTTTGGCATAGGCCACGCCCATTTGCGTCCATAATTTTTTTTCGCAAAATCGCGAAAACCGCAAAACTGTTTTTTCGCTACTCCTCCCACATTTCTTGACCAATCGACACAAAACTTTGCACACGACATCTTCAGACGCACACGCAAAGGAATCATATACAGTTTTTTGATCCGACCTTCGACGACGAAACGATAGCATTTTGAATATTGGTATATTAGCTAAATTAGACGTGGAAAATCAAAAATCCAAAGAAAATCCAAAATTAGACATCGGATCGAGTCCAAATTCTACACACATGTTGGTGCTAACCTTAATGACGTTCGATAAAAATTTCGGACAATTTCGCCGTTAGGGGGCGCAATAAACGAGGAAATTGTATATCTTCTAATTGGCCAAAGGAATGTTCTTCAAACTATAAGGGAACCATCAAGGGGCAAACCCGAGTATATATAAAAAATATGGCCAAGAATTAATAATGTAGGCGGGAGTTATTTGGCAAAGGAAAATTGTCTTTGGAAAATTTCGCCAACAGGGCGGCTCCAAAAAACGACGACATTGTCTATCTCCTATTTGGCCAATGGAATGTTCTGAAAACGCGTTTTAGGCTATAACTCCCACACCGAAGCTCCCACAGTCAAAACCTTTATATCCACATGTTGTTCACGGTAGCGTTTTGAATACTTGCTACGCGTTGTGCCGGCGAAATGCACATTTCTTGTCGCGTTGTGCCGGCGAAATGCACACTTCTTGGACCCCTGCATAACTGCTTGCAGTTCTAGTTATTATTATTTTTATTATTATTATACTTCCTACCAAGAAAGTGGGAATACAGCCCATACCGTAAATGTTGCACACACGCCAATTGCATGACTAGATCCAGGTCAGTGAAGACTATGCAGACGACAAAATCCAGACACGCCGGCCACTAGGTGGCGCTATACCAAGGAATACGCGTTTGGGGCTATAACTCCCACACCGAACCTCCCACAGTCCAAAAACTTGTACACACAGATGCACTGGAGTCTGCTGCATCTTTTGGCCTAGGCCACGCCCATTTGCGTCTATGAATATTTTTCGCTAAATCGCGAAAACCGCAAAACTGTTTTTTCCCTACTCCTCCCACATTTCTTGACCAATCGACACCAAACTTTGCACACGACATCTTCAGACGCACACGCATAGAAATCTTAGACAGTTTTTTGATCCGACCTTCGACGACGAAACGGTAGCGTTTTGAATATTGGTTTATTAGCTAAATTAGACGTGGAAAATTAAAAATCCAAAAAAATCCAAAATTAGACATCGGATCGAGTCCAAATTCTACACACATGTTGGTGCTAACCTTAATGACGTTCGATAAAAATTTCGGAAAATTCCGCCATTAGGGGGCGCAATAAACGAGGAAATTGTATATCTTCTACAAAATTTCGCCGCGAAAACGCTACACTGACTTCTCGCTACTCCTACCACAGTCAAATCCTTTGTATCCACAGGTTCAGGGTAGCGTTTTGAACACATGCTTCGCGTTCTGCCGGCGAAATGCACATTTCTTGTCGCGTTGTGCCGGCGAAATGCACACTTCTTGGACCCCTGCATAACTGCTTGCAGTTCTAGTTATTATACTTCCTACCAAGAAAGTGGTACCACAGCCCAGACCGTAAATGGTGCCGACATGCCAATTGCATGACTAGATCCAGGTCCGTGAAGACTATTCAGACGACAAAATCCAGACACGCCGGTCACTAGGTGGCGCTATACCAAGGAATACGCGTTTGGGGCTATAACTCCCACACCGAACCTCCCACAGTCAAAAACTTGTACCCACATATTCACTGGAGTCTGCTGCATCTTTTGGCATAGGCCACGCCCATTTGCGTCTATGAATATTTTTCGCAAAATCGCGAAAACCGCAAAACAGTTTTTTCCCTACTCCTCCCACATTTTTTGACCAATCAACACCAAACTTTGCACACGACATCTTCAGACGCACACGCAAAGAAATTATCGGACAGTTTTTTGATCCGACCGTCGACGACGAAACGGTAGCGTTTTGAATATTGGTATATTAGCTAAATTAGACGTGGAAAATCAAAAATCCAGAAAAATCCAAAAGTAGACATCGGAACGAGTCCAAATTTTACAGACATGTTGGTGCTAACCTTAATGCCGTTCGATAAAAATATCGGAAAATTTCGCCATTAGGGGGCGCCATAAACGAGGAAATTGTATATCTTCTAATTGGCCCATGGAATGTTCTTCAAACTGTAAGGGAACCATCAAGGGGCAAACCCGAGTCTATATAAAAAATATGGCCAAGAATTATTAATGTGGGCGGGAGTTTTTGGCAAAGGAAGATTGTCTTTGGAAAATTTCGCCACAAGGGGGCGCAAATAAACGACGAAATAATATATCTCCTAACTGGCCAATGGAATGTTCTGAAAACACGTTTTGGGCTATAACTCCCACACCGAAGCTCCCACAGTCAAAAACGTTATATGCACAGATTCACTGGAGTCAGTTGCATCTTTTGGCATACGCCGTTTCTCAAATTCCAACACATGCTTCGCGTTGTGCCGGCGAAATGCACACTTCTTGGACCCCTGCATAACTGCTTGCAGTTCTAGTTTTTATTATTATTCCCCCCTAGAAGTGGGCCCACAGCCCAAACCGTAAATGGTGCCGACATGCCAATTGCATGACTAGATCCAGTTCCCTGAGTTCTAGGCAGACGACAAAATCCAGACACGCCGGCCACTAGGTGGCGCTATACCAAGGAATACGCGTTTAGGGCTATAACTCCCACACCGAACCTCCCAGAGTCCAAAAACTTGTACACACAGATTCACTGGAGTCTGTTGCATCTTTTGGCCTAGGCCACGCCCATTTGCGTCTATGAATATTTTTCGCTAAATCGCGAAAACCGCAAAACTGTTTTTTCCCTACTCCTCCCACATTTTTTGACCAATCGACACCAATCTTTGCACACGACATTTTATGACGCACGCGCAAAGAAATTATCGGACAGTTTTTTGATCCGACCTTCGACGACGAAACGGTAGCGTTTTGAATATTGGTTTATGAGCTAAATTAGACGTTGAATAACAAAAATCCCAAAAAATCCAAATTCGACATCGGATCGAGTCCAAATTTTACACACATGTTGGTGCCAACCTTAACGTCGTCCCTAAAAAAAATCGGAAGATTCCGCCTTTAGGGGGCGCAATAAACGAGGAAATTGTATGTCTTCTAATTGGCCAAAGGAATGTTCTTCAAACTCAAGTGAAACCATCAAGGGGCAAACCCGAGTCTATACAGAAAATATGGCTTATAATTATTAATGTGGGCGGGAGTTATTTGGCAAAGGAAAATTGTCTTTGGAAAATTTCGCCAACAGGGCGGCTCCAAAAAACGACGACATTGTCTATCTCCTATTTGGCCAATGGAATGTTCTGAAAACGCGTTTTAGGCTATAACTCCCACACCGAAGCTCCCGCAGTCAAAACCTTTATATCCACATGTTGTTCACGGTAGCGTTTTGAATACTTGCTACGCGTTGTGCCGGCGAAATGCACATTTCTTGTCGCGTTGTGCCGGCGAAATGCACACTTCTTGGACCCCTGCATAACTGCTTGCAGTTCTAGTTAGGGGTCCAAGCCAACAGGTTGGATCCCTATTGTTTTTGTAAGGATTATTAGGGGTCCAAGCCAACAGGTTGGATCCCTATTGTTTTTGTAGGGATTTTTCTTATTATTATTATTATTATACTTCCTACCAAGAAAGTGGGAATACAGCCCATACCGTAAATGTTGCACACACGCCAATTGCATGACTAGATCCAGGTCAGTGAAGACTATGCAGACAACAAAATCCAGACACGCCGGCCACTAGGTGGCGCTATACCAAGGAATACGCGTTTGGGGCTATAACTCCCACACCGAACCTCCCACAGTCCAAAAACTTGTACACACAGATGCACTGGAGTCTGCTGCATCTTTTGGCCTAGGCCACGCCCATTTGCGTCTATGAATATTTTTCGCTAAATCGCGAAAACCGCAAAACTGTTTTTTCCCTACTCCTCCCACATTTCTTGACCAATCGACACCAAACTTTGCACACGACATCTTCAGACGCACACGCAAAGGAATCGTATACAGTTTTTTGATCCGACCTTCGACGACGAAACGGTAGCGTTTTGAATATTGGTTTATTAGCTAAATTACACGTGGAAAATTAAAAAACCAGAAAATTCAAAATTTAGACATCGGATCGAGTCCAAATTTTAGACACATGTTGGTGGTAACCTTAATGACGTTCGATAAAAAAATTGGAAAATTTCGCCATTAGGGGGCGCAATAAACGAGGAAATTGTATATCTTCTACAAAATTTCGCCGCGAAAACGCTACACTGACTTCTCGCTACTCCTACCACAGTCAAATCCTTTGTATCCACAGGTTCAGGGTAGCGTTTTGAACATATGCTCCGCGTTGTGCCGGCGAAATGCACATTTCTTGTCGCGTTGTGCCGGCGAAATGCACACTTCTTGGACCCCTGCATAACTGCTTGCAGTTCTAGTTAGGGGTCCAAGCCAACAGGTTGGATCCCTATTGTTTTTGTAAGGATTTTTTTTATTATTATTCCCCCCTAGAAGTGGGTCCACAGCCCAAACCGTAAATGGTGCCGACACGCCAATTGCATGACTAGATCCAGGGCCCTGAGTTCTAAGCAGACGACCAAATCCAGACACGCCGGCCACTAGGAGGCGCTATACCAAGGAAAGACGCGTTTGGGGCTATAACTCCCACACCGAACCTCCCACATTCAAAACCTTGTACACACAGATTCACTGGAGTCTGCTGCATCTTTTGGTATAGGCCACGCCCATTTGCGTCCATGAATATTTTTCGCTAAATCGCGAAAACCGCAAAACTGTTTTTTCGCTACTCCTCGCACATTTCTTGACCAATCAACACCAAACTTTGCACACGGCATCTTCAGACGCACACGCAAAGAAATCATATAGTTTTTTGATCCGACCTTCGACGACGAAACGGTAGAGTTTTGAATATTCTTTTATTAGCTAAATTAGACGTGGAAAATTAAAAAACCAAAAAATTCCAAAATTAGACATCGGATCGAGTCCAAATTGTAGACACATGTTGGTGCTAACCTTATTGACCTTCGATAACAATTTCGGAAAATTTCGCCATTAGGGGGCGCAATAAACGAGGAAATTGTATATCTTCTACAAAAATTTCGCCGCGAAAACGCTACACTGACTTCTCGCTACTCCACAGGTTCAGGGTAGCGTTTTGAACACATGCTTCGCGTTTTTCCGGCGAAATGCACATTTCTTGTTATTATTATTCCCCCCTAGAAGTGGGTCCACAGCCCAAACCGTAAATGGTGCCGACACGCCAATTGCATGACTAGATCCAGGTCCCTGAGTTCTAGGCAGACGACAAAATCCAGACACGCCGGCCACTAGGTGGCGCTATACCAAGGAAAGACGCGTTTGGGGCTATAACTCCCACACCGAACGTCCCAGAGTCCAAAAACTTGTACACACAGATGCACTGGAGTCTGCTGCATCTTTTGGCCTAGGCCACGCCCATTTGCGTCTATGAATATTTTTCGCAAAATCGCGAAAACCGCAAAACTGTTTTTTCGCTACTCCTCGTTCATTTCTTGTTAGGGGTCCAAGCCAACAGGTTGGATCCCTATTGTTTTTGTAAGGATTTTTCCTATTATTATTCTTCCCCCCGTACTTGTTGGACTACAGCCCAAACCGTAAATGGTGCACACGCGCCAATTGCATGACTAGAACCAGTACCGGCACCGCTACTCAGATAACCAAATCCAGACATGCCGGCCACTAGGTGGCGCTATACCAAGGAGAAACACGTTTGGGGCTATAACTCCCACACCGAACCTCCCAGAGTCCAAAAACTTGTACACACAGATGCACTGGAGTCTGCTGCATCTTTTGGCCTAGGCCACGCCCATTTGCGTCTGTGAATATTTTTCGCTAAATCGCGAAAACCGCAAAACTGTTTTTTCCCTACTCCTCCCACATTTCTTGACCAATCGACACCAAACTTTGCACATGACATCTTCAGACGCACACGCAAAGGAATCATCAACAGTTTTTTGATCCGACCTTCGACGACGAAACGGTAGCGCTTTGAATATTGGTTTATTAGCTAAATTAGACGTGGAATATCAAAAATCCAAAGAAATCCAAAATTATACATCGGATCGAGTCCAAATTTTACACACATGTTGGTGCTAACCTTACTGTCGTTCGATAAAAAATTCGGAAAATTTCGCCATTAGGGGGCGCAATAAACGAGGAAATTGTATATCTTCTACAAAATTTTGCCGCGAAAACGCTTCACTGACTTCTCGCTACTCCTACCACAGTCAAATCCTTTGTATCCACAGGTTCAGGGTAGCGTTTGGAACACAAGCTTCGCTTTGTGCCGGCGAAACGCACATTTCTTGTCGCGTTGTGCCGGCGAAATGCACACTTCTTGGACCCCTGCATAACTGCTTGCAGTTCTAGTTATTATTATTCCCCCCTAGAAGTGGGTCCACAGCCCAAACCGTAAATGGTGCCGACACGCCAATTGCATTACTAGATCCAGGGCCCTGAGTTCTAAGCAGACGACCAAATCCAGACACGCCGGCCACTAGGTGGCGCTATACCAAGGAAAGACGCGTTTGGGGCTATAACTCCCACACCGATCCTCCCACATTCAAAACCTTGTACACACAGATTCACTGGAGTCTGCTGCATCTTTTGGCATAGGCCACGCCCATTTGCGTCTATAATTTTTTTTCGCAAAATCGCGAAAACCGCAAAACTGTTTTTTCGCTACTCCTCCCACATTTCTTGACCAATTGACACAAAACTTTGCACACGGCATCTTCAGACGCACACGCAAAGAAATCATCAACAGTTTTTTGATCCGACCTTCGACGACGAAACGGTCGCATTTTGAATATTGGAATATTAGCTAAATTAGACGTGGAAAATCAAAAATCCAAAAAAATCCAAAATCAGACATCGGATCGAGTCCAAATTGTACAGACATGTTGGTGCTAACCTTATTGTCGTTCGATAAAAATTCCGGAATTTTTCGCCATTAGGGGGCGCAATAAACGAGGAAATTGTATATCTTCTAATTGGCCCAAGGAATGTTCTTCAAACTATACGGAAACCATCAAGGGGGAAACCCGAGTCTATATAAAAAATATGGCCAAGAATTATTAATGTGGGCGGGAGTTATTTGGAAAAGGAAAATTGTCTTTGGAAAATTTCGCCAACAGGGCGGCGCCAAAAAACGACGACATTGTATATCTCCTATTTGGCCAATGGAATGTTCTGTAAACGCGTTTTGGGCTATAACTTCCACACCGAAGCTCCCACAGTCAAAACCTTTATATCCACAGATTCACTGGAGTCAGCTGCATCTTTTGTCATACGCCGTTCCTCAACTTCGAACACATGCTTCGCGTTGTGCCGGCGAAATGCACACTTCTTGGACCCCTGCATAACTGCTTGCAGTTCTAGTTAGGGGTCCAAGCCAACAGGTTGGATCCCTATTGTTTTTGTAAGGATTTTTCTTATTATTATTATTCCCCCCTAGAAGTGGGCCCACAGCCCAAACCGTAAATGGTGCGGACATGCCAATTGCATGACTAGATCCAGGTCCCTGAGTTCTAGGCAGACGACAAAATCCAGACACGCCGGCCACTAGGTGGCGCTATACCAAGGAATACGCGTTTAGGGCTATAACTCCCACACCGAACCTCCCAGAGTCCAAAAACTTGTACACACATATTCACTGGAGTCTGCTGCATCTTTTGGCATAGGCCACGCCCATTTGCGTCTATGAATATTTTTCGCAAAATCGCGAAAACCGCAAAACAGTTTTTTCCCTACTCCTCCCACATTTTTTGACCAATCAACACCAACCTTTGCACACGACATCTTCAGACGCACACGCAAAGAAATTATCGGACAGTTTTTTGATCCGACCGTCGACGACGAAACGGTAGCGTTTTGAATATTGGTATATTAGCTAAATTAGACGTGGAAAATCAAAAATCCAGAAAGATCCAAAAGTAGACATCGGAACGAGTCCAAATTTTACATACATGTTGGTGCTAACCTTATTGTCGATCAATAAAATTTTCGGAATATTTCGCCATTAGGGGGCGCAATAAACGAGGAAATTGTATATCTTCTTATTGGCCAAAGGAATGTTCTTCAAACTCAAAGGAAACCATCAAGGGGCAAACCCGAGTCTATGAACAAAATATGGCCAAGAATTATTAATGTGGGCGGGAGTTATTTGGCAAAGGAAAATTGTCCTTGGAAAATTTCGCCACAAAATTTCGCCACAAGGGGTCGCAAATAAACGACGAAATAATATATCTCCTAACTGGCCAATGGAATGTTCTGAAAACGCGTTTTGGGCTATAACTCCCACACCGAAGCTCCCACAGTCAAAACCTTTATATCCACAGATTCACTGGAGTCAGCTGCATCTTTTGGCATACGCTGTTTCTCAATTTTTGAACACATGCTTCGCGTTGTGCCGGCGAAATGCACACTTCTTGGACCCCTGCATAACTGCTTGCAGTTCTAGTTATTATTCCAGCACTAAAAGTGTGCCCACAGCCCAAACCGTAAATGGTGCCGACACGCCAATTGCATGACTAGATCCAGGTCCGTGAGGTGACGGCAGACGACAAAATCCAGACATGCCGGCCACTAGGTGGCGCTATACCAAGGAATACGCGTTTGGGGCTATAACTCCCACACCGAACCTCCCACATTCAAAACTTTATACACACAGATGCACTGGAGTCTGCTGCATCTTTTGGCCTAGGCCACGCCCATTTGCGTCCATGAATATTTTTCGCTAAATCGCGAAAACCGCAAAACAGTTTTTTCCCTACTCCTCCCACATTTCTTGACCAATCAACACCAAACTTTGCACACGACATCTTCAGACGCACACGCAAAGGAATCATCAACAGTTTTTTTATCCGACCTTCGACGACGAAACGGAAGCGTTTTGAATATTTGTTTATTGGCTACGTTTTACGTCGAAACGCAAAAATTCAAAGAATACCAAAAGTAGACGTCGGATCAAGTCCAAATTTTAGACACATGTCGGTGCTACCCTTACTGGCGTTCAATAAAGAATTCGGAATATTTCGCCATTAGGGGGCGCAATAAACGAGGAAATTGTATATCTTCTAATTGGCCAAAGGAATGTTCTTCAAACTATAAGGGAACCATCAAGGGGCAAACCCGAGTCTATATAAAAAAGCCAACAGGTTGGATCCCTATTGTTTTTGTAAGGATTTTTCTTATTATTATTATTCCCCCCTAGAAGTGGGCCCACAGCCCAAACCGTAAATGGTGCGGACATGCCAATTGCATGACTAGATCCAGGTCCCTGAGTTCTAGGCAGACGACAAAATCCAGACACGCCGGCCACTAGGTGGCGCTATACCAAGGAATACGCGTTTAGGGCTATAACTCCCACACCGAACCTCCCAGAGTCCAAAAACTTGTACACACATATTCACTGGAGTCTGCTGCATCTTTTGGCATAGGCCACGCCCATTTGCGTCTATGAATATTTTTCGCAAAATCGCGAAAACCGCAAAACAGTTTTTTCCCTACTCCTCCCACATTTTTTGACCAATCAACACCAACCTTTGCACACGACATCTTCAGACGCACACGCAAAGAAATTATCGGACAGTTTTTTGATCCGACCGTCGACGACGAAACGGTAGCGTTTTGAATATTGGTATATTAGCTAAATTAGACGTGGAAAATCAAAAATCCAGAAAGATCCAAAAGTAGACATCGGAACGAGTCCAAATTTTACATACATGTTGGTGCTAACCTTATTGTCGATCAATAAAATTTTCGGAATATTTCGCCATTAGGGGGCGCAATAAACGAGGAAATTGTATATCTTCTTATTGGCCAAAGGAATGTTCTTCAAACTCAAAGGAAACCATCAAGGGGCAAACCCGAGTCTATGAACAAAATATGGCCAAGAATTATTAATGTGGGCGGGAGTTATTTGGCAAAGGAAAATTGTCCTTGGAAAATTTCGCCACAAAATTTCGCCACAAGGGGTCGCAAATAAACGACGAAATAATATATCTCCTAACTGGCCAATGGAATGTTCTGAAAACGCGTTTTGGGCTATAACTCCCACACCGAAGCTCCCACAGTCAAAACCTTTATATCCACAGATTCACTGGAGTCAGCTGCATCTTTTGGCATACGCTGTTTCTCAATTTTTGAACACATGCTTCGCGTTGTGCCGGCGAAATGCACACTTCTTGGACCCCTGCATAACTGCTTGCAGTTCTAGTTATTATTCCAGCACTAAAAGTGTGCCCACAGCCCAAACCGTAAATGGTGCCGACACGCCAATTGCATGACTAGATCCAGGTCCGTGAGGTGACGGCAGACGACAAAATCCAGACATGCCGGCCACTAGGTGGCGCTATACCAAGGAATACGCGTTTGGGGCTATAACTCCCACACCGAACCTCCCACATTCAAAACTTTATACACACAGATGCACTGGAGTCTGCTGCATCTTTTGGCCTAGGCCACGCCCATTTGCGTCCATGAATATTTTTCGCTAAATCGCGAAAACCGCAAAACAGTTTTTTCCCTACTCCTCCCACATTTCTTGACCAATCAACACCAAACTTTGCACACGACATCTTCAGACGCACACGCAAAGGAATCATCAACAGTTTTTTTATCCGACCTTCGACGACGAAACGGAAGCGTTTTGAATATTTGTTTATTGGCTACGTTTTACGTCGAAACGCAAAAATTCAAAGAATACCAAAAGTAGACGTCGGATCAAGTCCAAATTTTAGACACATGTCGGTGCTACCCTTACTGGCGTTCAATAAAGAATTCGGAATATTTCGCCATTAGGGGGCGCAATAAACGAGGAAATTGTATATCTTCTAATTGGCCAAAGGAATGTTCTTCAAACTATAAGGGAACCATCAAGGGGCAAACCCGAGTCTATATAAAAAATATGGCCAAGAATTAATAATGTAGGCGGGAGTTATTTGGCAAAGGAAAATTGTCTTTGGAAAATTTCGCCAACAGGGCGGCGCCAAAAAACGACGAAATAATATATCTCCTATTTGGCCAATGGAATGTTCTGAAAACGCGTTTTAGGCTATAACTCCCACACCGAAGCTCCCACAGTCAAAAACGTTATACGCACAGATTCACTGGAGTCAGCTGCATCCTTTGGCATAGGCCAGGCCCATTTGCGTCAGTATTTTCTTTATGCAAAATCGCAAAAACAGCTAAACTGCCTTTTCGCTACTCCTCCCACATTTCTTGCCCAATTGACACCAAACTTTGCACACGACATCTTCAGACGCACACTACAAGAAATCAGCAAAACTATTTTGATCCGACCATCGTTGACGAAACGGTAGCGTTTTGAATATATGTTTTGCGTTGCAAATCAGTAAAAACTATTTTGATCCAACGACGACTAAACGGTAGCGGAAAATGCGTTTGGGGCCGAAACTCCCACACTGAACCTCTCACAGTCAAAACCTTTATATCCACAGGTTGTTCACGGTAGCGTTTTGAATACTTGGTTCGCGTTGTGCCGGCGAAATGCACACTTCTTGGACCCCTGCATAACTGCTTGCAGTTCTAGTTTTTATTATTAGGGGTCCAAGCCAACAGGTTGGATCCCTATTGTTTTTGTAAGGATTATTCCTATTATTATTCCAGCACTAAAAGTGTGCCCACAGCCCAAACCGTAAATGGTGCCGACACGCCAATTGCATGACTAGATCCAGGTCCCTGAGGTGACGGCAGACGACAAAATCCAGACATGCCGGCCACTAGGTGGCGCTATACCAAGGAATACGCGTTTGGGGCTATAACTCCCACACCGAACCTCCCACAGTCCAAAAACTTGTACACACAGATGCACTGGAGTCTGCTGCATCTTTTGGCCTAGGCCACGCCCATTTGCGTCTATGAATATTTTTCGCTAAATCGCGAAAACCGCAAAACTGTTTTTTCCCTACTCCTCCCACATTTCTTGACCAATCGACACCAAACTTTGCACACGGCATCTGCAGACACACACGCAAAGAAATCATCAACAGTTTTTTGATCCGACCTTCGACGACGAAACGGTAGAGTTTTGAATATTGGTTTATTAGCTAAATTAGACGTGGAAAATTAAAAATCCAAAAAAATCCAAAATTAGACATCGGATCGAGTCCAAATTCTACACACATGTTGGTGCTAACCTTAATGACGTTCGAAAAAAATTCCGGAAAATTCCGCCATTAGGGGGCGCAATAAACGAGGAAATTGTATATCTTCTACAAAATTTCGCCGCGAAAACGCTACACTGACTTCTCGCTACTCCTACCACAGTCAAATCCTTTGTATCCACAGGTTCAGGGTAGCGTTTTGAACACATGCTTCGCGTTGTGGCGGCGAAATGCACATTTCTTGTCGCGTTGTGCCGGCGAAATGCACACTTCTTGGACCCCTGCATAACTGCTTGCAGTTCTAGTTATACTTACCTCCCTAAAAGTGTGCCCACAGCCCAAACCGTAAATGGTGCAGACATGCCAAATGCATGACTAGATCAAGATCCGTGGCGACTACGCAGACGACAAAATCCAGACATGCCGGCCACTAGGTGGCGCTATACCAAGGAATACGCGTTTGGGGCTATAACTCCCACACCGAACCTCCCACAGTCGAAAACGTTATACCCACAGATGCACTGGAGTCTGCTGCATCTTTTGGGCTAGGCCACGCCCATTTGCGTCTATGAATATTTTTCGCTAATTCGCGAAAACCGCAAAACAGTTTTTTCCCTACTCCTCCCACATTTCTTGACCAATCAACACCAAACTTTGCACCCGACATCTTCAGACGCACACGCAAAGGAATCATCAACAGTTTTTTTATCCGACCTTCGACGACGAAACGGTAGCGTTTTGAATATTTGTTTATTGGCTACGTTTTACGTCGAAACGCAAAAATTCAAAGAATACCAAAAGTAGACGTCGGATCAAGTCCAAATTCTACACAGATGTTGGTGCTAACCTTAATGACGTTCGATAAAAATTTCGGAATATTTCGCTATTAGGGGGCGCAATAAACGAGGAAATTGTATATCTTCTAATTGGCCAAAGGAATGTTCTTCAAACTATAAGGGAACCATCAAGGGGCAAACCCGAGTCTATATAAAAAATATGGCCAAGAATTAATAATGTAGGCGGGAGTTATTTGGCAAAGGAAAATTGTCTTTGTAAAATTTCGCCAACAGGGCGGCGCCAAAAAACGATGAAATAATATATCTCCTATTTGGCCAATGGAATGTTCTGAAAACGCGTTTTAGGCTATAACTCCCACACCGAAGCTCCCACAGTCAAAAACGTTATACGCAAAGATTCACTGGAGTCAGCTGCATCTTTTGGCATAGGCCAGGCCCATTTGCGTCAGTATTTTCTTTATGCAAAATCGCAAAAACAGCTAAACTGCCTTTTCGCTACTCCTCCCACATTTCTTGCCCAATTGACACCAAACTTTGCACACGACATCTTCAGACGCACACTACAAGAAATCAGCAAAACTATTTTGATCCGACCATCGTTGACGAAACGGTAGCGTTTTGAATATATGTTTTGCGTTGCAAATCAGTAAAAACTATTTTGATCCAACCGTCGACGACTAAACGGTAGCGGAAAATGCGTTTGGGGCCGAAACTCCCACACTGAACCTCTCACAGTCAAAACCTTTATATCCACAGGTTGTTCACGGTAGCGTTTTGAATACTTGCTTCGCGTTGTGCCGGCGAAATGCACACTTCTTGGACCCCTGCATAACTGCTTGCAGTTCTAGTTATTATACTACCTCCCCGTGAAAGTGGAACCACAGCCCAAACCGTAAATGGTGCACACGCGCCAATTGCATGGCTAGATCCAGAATCGGCACCGCTACTCAGATAACAAAATCCAGACACGCCGGCCACTAGGTGGCGCTATACCAAGGAAAGACGCGTTTGGGGCTATAACTCCCACACCGAACCTCCCACATTCAAAACCTCGTACACACAGATTCACTGGAGTCTGCTGCATCTTTTGGCATAGGCCACGCCCATTTGCGTCTATAATTTTTTTTCGCAAAATCGCGAAAACCGCAAAACTGTTTTTTCGCTACTCCTCCCACATTTCTTGACCAATCGACACAAAACTTTGCACACGACATCTTCAGACGCACACGCAAAGGAATCATATACAGTTTTTTGATCCGACCATCGTTGACGAAACGGTAGCGTTTTGAATATATGTTTTGCGTTGCAAATCAGTAAAAACTATTTTGATCCAACCGTCGACGACTAAACGGTAGCGGAAAATGCGTTTGGGGCCGAAACTCCCACACTGAACCTCTCACAGTCAAAACCTTTATATCCACAGGTTGTTCACGGTAGCGTTTTGAATACTTGCTTCGCGTTGTGCCGGCGAAATGCACACTTCTTGGACCCCTGCATAACTGCTTGCAGTTCTAGTTATTATACTACCTCCCCGTGAAAGTGGAACCACAGCCCAAACCGTAAATGGTGCACACGCGCCAATTGCATGGCTAGATCCAGAATCGGCACCGCTACTCAGATAACAAAATCCAGACACGCCGGCCACTAGGTGGCGCTATACCAAGGAAAGACGCGTTTGGGGCTATAACTCCCACACCGAACCTCCCACATTCAAAACCTCGTACACACAGATTCACTGGAGTCTGCTGCATCTTTTGGCATAGGCCACGCCCATTTGCGTCTATAATTTTTTTTCGCAAAATCGCGAAAACCGCAAAACTGTTTTTTCGCTACTCCTCCCACATTTCTTGACCAATCGACACAAAACTTTGCACACGACATCTTCAGACGCACACGCAAAGGAATCATATACAGTTTTTTGATCCGACCTTCGACGACGAAACGATAGCATTTTGAATATTGGTATATTAGCTAAATTAGACGTGGAAAATCAAAAATACAAAAAAATCCAAAATTAGACATCGGATCGAGTCCAAATTCTACACACATGTTGGTGCTAACCTTATTGACGTTCGATAAAAATTTCGGAAAATTCCGCCATTAGGGGGCGCAATAAACGAGGAAATTGTATATCTTCTACAAAATTTCGCCGCAAAAACGCTACACTGACTTCTCGCTACTCCTACCACAGTCAAATCCTTTGTATCCACAGGTTCAGGGTAGCGTTTTCAACACATGCTTCGCGATGTGCCGGCGAAATGCACATTTCTTGTCGCGTTGTGCCGGCGAAATGCACACTTCTTGGACCCCTGCATAACTGCTTGCAGTTCTAGTTATTATTATTCCCCCCCTAGAAGTGGGCCCACAGCACAAACCGTAAATGGTGCAGACATGCCAAATGCATGACTAGATCAAGATCCGTGGCGACTACGCAGACGACAAAATCCAGACATGCCGGCCACTAGGTGGCGCTATACCAAGGAATACGCGTTTGGGGCTATAACTCCCACACCGAACCTCCCACAGTCAAAAACGTTATACCCACAGATGCACTGGAGTCTGCTGCATCTTTTGGGCTAGGCCACGCCCATTTGCGTCTATGAATATTTTTCGCTAATTCGCGAAAACCGCAAAACAGTTTTTTCCCTACTCCTCCCACATTTCTTGACCAATCAACACCAAACTTTGCACCCGACATCTTCAGACGCACACGCAAAGGAATCATCAACAGTTTTTTTATCCGACCTTCGACGACGAAACGGTAGCGTTTTGAATATTTGTTTATTGGCTACGTTTTACGTCGAAACGCAAAAATTCAAAGAATACCAAAAGTAGACGTCGGATCAAGTCCAAATTTTAGACACATGTCGGTGCTACCCTTAGTGGCGTTCACTAAAGAATTCGGAATATTTCGCCATTAGGGGGCGCAATAAACGAGGAAATTGTATATCTTCTAATTGGCCAAAGGAATGTTCTTCAAACTATAAGGGAACCATCAAGGGGCAAACCCGAGTCTATATAAAAAATATGGCCAAGAATTAATAATGTAGGCGGGAGTTATTTGGCAAAGGAAAATTGTCTTTGGAAAATTTCGCCAACAGGGCGGCGCCAAAAAACGACGAAATAATATATCTCCTATTTGGCCAATGGAATGTTCTGAAAACGCGTTTTAGGCTATAACTCCCACACCGAAGCTCCCACAGTCAAAAACGTTATACGCACAGATTCACTGGAGTCAGCTGCATCCTTTGGCATAGGCCAGGCCCATTTGCGTCAGTATTTTCTTTATGCAAAATCGCAAAAACAGCTAAACTGCCTTTTCGCTACTCCTCCCACATTTCTTGCCCAATTGACACCAAACTTTGCACACGACATCTTCAGACGCACACTACAAGAAATCAGCAAAACTATTTTGATCCGACCATCGTTGACGAAACGGTAGCGTTTTGAATATATGTTTTGCGTTGCAAATCAGTAAAAACTAAAAGCGAAATGCACATTTATTGTCGCGTTGTGCCGGCGAAATGCACACTTCTTGGACCCCTGCATAACTGCTTGCAGTTCTAGTTAGGGGTCCAAGCCAACAGGTTGGATCCCTATTGTTTTTGTAGGGATTTTTCTTATTATTATTAGGGGTCCAAGCCAACAGGTTGGATCCCTATTGTTTTTGTAAGGATTTTTCTTTTTAGGGGTCCAAGCCAACAGGTTGGATCCCTATTGTTTTTGTAAGGATTTTTTTTATTAGGGGTCCAAGCCAACAGGTTGGATCCCTATTGTTTTTGTAATGATTTTTCTTTTTAGGGGTCCAAGCCAACAGGTTGGATCCCTATTGTTTTTGTAAGGATTTTTTTTATTATACTTCCTACCAAGAAAGTGGTACCACAGCCCAGACCGTAAATGGTGCCGACATGCCAATTGCATGACTAGATCCAGGTCCGTGAAGACTATTCAGACGACAAAATCCAGACACGCCGGTCACTAGGTGGCGCTATACCAAGGAATACGCGTTTGGGGCTATAACTCCCACACCGAACCTCCCACAGTCAAAAACTTGTACCCACATATTCACTGGAGTCTGCTGCATCTTTTGGCATAGGCCACGCCCATTTGCGTCTATGAATATTTTTCGCAAAATCGCGAAAACCGCAAAACAGTTTTTTCCCTACTCCTCCCACATTTTTTGACCAATCAACACCAAACTTTGCACACGACATCTTCAGACGCACACGCAAAGAAATTATCGGACAGTTTTTTGATCCGACCGTCGACGACGAAACGGTAGCGTTTTGAATATTGGTATATTAGCTAAATTAGACGTGGAAAATCAAAAATCCAGAAAAATCCAAAAGTAGACATCGGAACGAGTCCAAATTTTACAGACATGTTGGTGCTAACCTTAATGCCGTTCGATAAAAATATCGGAAAATTTCGCCATTAGGGGGCGCCATAAACGAGGAAATTGTATATCTTCTAATTGGCCCATGGAATGTTCTTCAAACTGTAAGGGAACCATCAAGGGGCAAACCCGAGTCTATATAAAAAATATGGCCAAGAATTATTAATGTGGGCGGGAGTTTTTGGCAAAGGAAGATTGTCTTTGGAAAATTTCGCCACAAGGGGGCGCAAATAAACGACGAAATAATATATCTCCTAACTGGCCAATGGAATGTTCTGAAAACACGTTTTGGGCTATAACTCCCACACCGAAGCTCCCACAGTCAAAAACGTTATATGCACAGATTCACTGGAGTCAGTTGCATCTTTTGGCATACGCCGTTTCTCAAATTCCAACACATGCTTCGCGTTGTGCCGGCGAAATGCACACTTCTTGGACCCCTGCATAACTGCTTGCAGTTCTAGTTTTTATTATTATTCCCCCCTAGAAGTGGGCCCACAGCCCAAACCGTAAATGGTGCCGACATGCCAATTGCATGACTAGATCCAGTTCCCTGAGTTCTAGGCAGACGACAAAATCCAGACACGCCGGCCACTAGGTGGCGCTATACCAAGGAATACGCGTTTAGGGCTATAACTCCCACACCGAACCTCCCAGAGTCCAAAAACTTGTACACACAGATTCACTGGAGTCTGTTGCATCTTTTGGCCTAGGCCACGCCCATTTGCGACTATGAATATTTTTCGCTAAATCGCGAAAACCGCAAAACTGTTTTTTCCCTACTCCTCCCACATTTTTTGACCAATCGACACCAATCTTTGCACACGACATTTTATGACGCACGCGCAAAGAAATTATCGGACAGTTTTTTGATCCGACCTTCGACGACGAAACGGTAGCGTTTTGAATATTGGTTTATGAGCTAAATTAGACGTTGAATAACAAAAATCCCAAAAAATCCAAAATTCGACATCGGATCGAGTCCAAATTTTACACACATGTTGGTGCCAACCTTAACGTCGTCCCTAAAAAAAATCGGAAGATTCCGCCTTTAGGGGGCGCAATAAACGAGGAAATTGTATGTCTTCTAATTGGCCAAAGGAATGTTCTTCAAACTCAAGTGAAACCATCAAGGGGCAAACCCGAGTCTATACAGAAAATATGGCTTATAATTATTAATGTGGGCGGGAGTTATTTGGCAAAGGAAAATTGTCTTTGGAAAATTTCGCCAACAGGGCGGCTCCAAAAAACGACGACATTGTCTATCTCCTATTTGGCCAATGGAATGTTCTGAAAACGCGTTTTAGGCTATAACTCCCACACCGAAGCTCCCGCAGTCAAAACCTTTATATCCACATGTTGTTCACGGTAGCGTTTTGAATACTTGCTACGCGTTGTGCCGGCGAAATGCACATTTCTTGTCGCGTTGTGCCGGCGAAATGCACACTTCTTGGACCCCTGCATAACTGCTTGCAGTTCTAGTTAGGGGTCCAAGCCAACAGGTTGGATCCCTATTGTTTTTGTAAGGATTATTAGGGGTCCAAGCCAACAGGTTGGATCCCTATTGTTTTTGTAGGGATTTTTCTTATTAGGGGTCCAAGCCAACAGGTTGGATCCCTATTGTTTTTGTAAGGATTTTTCTTATTATTATTATTATACTTCCTACCAAGAAAGTGGTACTACAGCCCAAACCGTAAATGGTGCACACACGCCAATTACATGACTAGATCCAGGTACGTGAAGACTATGCAGACGACAAAATCCAGACATGCCGGCCACTAGGTGGCGCTATACCAAGGAATACGCGTTTGGGGCTATAACTCCCACACCGAACCTCCCACAGTCAAAAACTTGTACCCACAGATGCACTGGAGTCTGCTGCATCTTTTGGCCTAGGCCACGCCCATTTGCGTCTATGAATATTTTTCGCTAAATCGCGAAAACCGCAAAACTGTATTTTCGCTACTCCTCCCACATTTCTTGACCAATCAACACCAAACTTTGCACACGGCATCTTCAGACGCACACGCAAAGAAATCTTAGACAGTTTTTTGATCCGACCTTCGACGACGAAACGGTAGAGTTTTGAATATTGGTTTATTAGCTAAATTAGACGTGGAAAATCAGAAATCCAAAAAAATCCAAAATTAGACATCGGATCGAGTCAAAATTCTACACACATGTTGGTGCTAACCTTAATGACGTTCGATAAAAAATGCGGAAATTTTCGCCACAAGGAGAATTCTCTTCGGAAAATTTCGCCAAAAGGGGCCGCCAAAAACGACGACATTGTGTATTTTTTATTAGGGGGCTAAAAAAACGCGTTTGTGGCCGAAACTCCCACACCGAACCTCTCACAGTCAAAACCTTTATATCCACAGGTTCACGGTAGCGTTTTGAACACATGCTTCGCGTTGTGCCGGCGAAACGCACATTTCTTGTCGCGTTGTGCCGGCGAAATGCACACTTCTTGGACCCCTGCATAACTGCTTGCAGTTCTAGTTAGGGGTCCAAGCCAACAGGTTGGATCCCTATTGTTTTTGTAGGGATTTTTCTTATTATTATTATTATACTTCCTACCAAGAAAGTGGGAATACAGCCCATACCGTAAATGTTGCACACACGCCAATTGCATGACTAGATCCAGGTCAGTGAAGACTATGCAGACGACAAAATCCAGACACGCCGGCCACTAGGTGGCGCTATACCAAGGAATACGCGTTTGGGGCTATAACTCCCACACCGAACCTCCCACAGTCCAAAAACTTGTACACACAGATGCACTGGAGTCTGCTGCATCTTTTGGCCTAGGCCACGCCCATTTGCGTCTATGAATATTTTTCGCTAAATCGCGAAAACCGCAAAACTGTTTTTTCCCTACTCCTCCCACATTTCTTGACCAATCGACACCAAACTTTGCACACGACATCTGCAGACGCACACGCATAGAAATCTTAGACAGTTTTTTGATCCGACCTTCGACGACGAAACGGTAGAGTTTTGAATATTGGTTTATTAGCTAAATTAGACGTGGAATATCAAAAATCCAAAGAAATCCAAAATTAGACATCGGATCGAGTCCAAATTTTACACACATGTTGGTGTTAACCTTAATGACGTTCGATAAAAAAATCGGAAAATGTCGCCATTAGGGGGCGCAATAAACGAGGAAATTGTATATCTTCTACAAAATTTCGCCGCGAAAACGCTACACTGACTTCTCGCTACTCCTACCACAGTCAAATCCTTTTGTATCCACAGGTTCAGGGTAGCGTTTTCAACACATGCTTCGCGTTGTGCCGGCGAAATGCACATTTCTTGTCGCGTTGTGCCGGCGAAATGCACACTTCTTGGACCCCTGCATAACTGCTTGCAGTTCTAGTTATTATTATTATTATACTTCCTACCAAGAAAGTGGGAATACAGCCCATACCGTAAATGTTGCACACACGCCAATTGCATGACTAGATCCAGGTCAGTGAAGACTATGCAGACAACAAAATCCAGACACGCCGGCCACTAGGTGGCGCTATACCAAGGAATACGCGTTTGGGGCTATAACTCCCACACCGAACCTCCCACAGTCCAAAAACTTGTACACACAGATGCACTGGAGTCTGCTGCATCTTTTGGCCTAGGCCACGCCCATTTGCGTCTATGAATATTTTTCGCTAAATCGCGAAAACCGCAAAACTGTTTTTTTCCCTACTCCTCCCACATTTCTTGACCAATCGACACCAAACTTTGCACACGACATCTTCAGACGCACACGCAAAGGAATCGTATACAGTTTTTTGATCCGACCTTCGACGACGAAACGGTAGCGTTTTGAATATTGGTTTATTAGCTAAATTACACGTGGAAAATTAAAAAACCAGAAAATTCAAAATTTAGACATCGGATCGAGTCCAAATTTTAGACACATGTTGGTGGTAACCTTAATGACGTTCGATAAAAAAATTGGAAAATTTCGCCATTAGGGGGCGCAATAAACGAGGAAATTGTATATCTTCTACAAAATTTCGCCGCGAAAACGCTACACTGACTTCTCGCTACTCCTACCACAGTCAAATCCTTTGTATCCACAGGTTCAGGGTAGCGTTTTGAACATATGCTCCGCGTTGTGCCGGCGAAATGCACATTTCTTGTCGCGTTGTGCCGGCGAAATGCACACTTCTTGGACCCCTGCATAACTGCTTGCAGTTCTAGTTAGGGGTCCAAGCCAACAGGTTGGATCCCTATTGTTTTTGTAAGGATTTTTTTTATTATTATTCCCCCCTAGAAGTGGGTCCACAGCCCAAACCGTAAATGGTGCCGACACGCCAATTGCATGACTAGATCCAGGGCCCTGAGTTCTAAGCAGACGACCAAATCCAGACACGCCGGCCACTAGGAGGCGCTATACCAAGGAAAGACGCGTTTGGGGCTATAACTCCCACACCGAACCTCCCACATTCAAAACCTTGTACACACAGATTCACTGGAGTCTGCTGCATCTTTTGGTATAGGCCACGCCCATTTGCGTCCATGAATATTTTTCGCTAAATCGCGAAAACCGCAAAACTGTTTTTTCGCTACTCCTCGCACATTTCTTGACCAATCAACACCAAACTTTGCACACGGCATCTTCAGACGCACACGCAAAGAAATCATATAGTTTTTTGATCCGACCTTCGACGACGAAACGGTAGAGTTTTGAATATTCTTTTATTAGCTAAATTAGACGTGGAAAATTAAAAAACCAAAAAATTCCAAAATTAGACATCGGATCGAGTCCAAATTGTAGACACATGTTGGTGCTAACCTTATTGACCTTCGATAACAATTTCGGAAAATTTCGCCATTAGGGGGCGCAATAAACGAGGAAATTGTATATCTTCTACAAAAATTTCGCCGCGAAAACGCTACACTGACTTCTCGCTACTCCACAGGTTCAGGGTAGCGTTTTGAACACATGCTTCGCGTTTTTCCGGCGAAATGCACATTTCTTGTTATTATTATTCCCCCCTAGAAGTGGGTCCACAGCCCAAACCGTAAATGGTGCCGACACGCCAATTGCATGACTAGATCCAGGTCCCTGAGTTCTAGGCAGACGACAAAATCCAGACACGCCGGCCACTAGGTGGCGCTATACCAAGGAAAGACGCGTTTGGGGCTATAACTCCCACACCGAACGTCCCAGAGTCCAAAAACTTGTACACACAGATGCACTGGAGTCTGCTGCATCTTTTGGCCTAGGCCACGCCCATTTGCGTCTATGAATATTTTTCGCAAAATCGCGAAAACCGCAAAACTGTTTTTTCGCTACTCCTCGTTCATTTCTTGTTAGGGGTCCAAGCCAACAGGTTGGATCCCTATTGTTTTTGTAAGGATTTTTCCTATTATTATTCTTCCCCCCGTACTTGTTGGACTACAGCCCAAACCGTAAATGGTGCACACGCGCCAATTGCATGACTAGAACCAGTACCGGCACCGCTACTCAGATAACCAAATCCAGACATGCCGGCCACTAGGTGGCGCTATACCAAGGAGAAACACGTTTGGGGCTATAACTCCCACACCGAACCTCCCAGAGTCCAAAAACTTGTACACACAGATGCACTGGAGTCTGCTGCATCTTTTGGCCTAGGCCACGCCCATTTGCGTCTGTGAATATTTTTCGCTAAATCGCGAAAACCGCAAAACTGTTTTTTCCCTACTCCTCCCACATTTCTTGACCAATCGACACCAAACTTTGCACATGACATCTTCAGACGCACACGCAAAGGAATCATCAACAGTTTTTTGATCCGACCTTCGACGACGAAACGGTAGCGCTTTGAATATTGGTTTATTAGCTAAATTAGACGTGGAATATCAAAAATCCAAAGAAATCCAAAATTATACATCGGATCGAGTCCAAATTTTACACACATGTTGGTGCTAACCTTACTGTCGTTCGAGAAAAAATTCGGAAAATTTCGCCATTAGGGGGCGCAATAAACGAGGAAATTGTATATCTTCTACAAAATTTTGCCGCGAAAACGCTTCACTGACTTCTCGCTACTCCTACCACAGTCAAATCCTTTGTATCCACAGGTTCAGGGTAGCGTTTGGAACACAAGCTTCGCTTTGTGCCGGCGAAACGCACATTTCTTGTCGCGTTGTGCCGGCGAAATGCACACTTCTTGGACCCCTGCATAACTGCTTGCAGTTCTAGTTATTATTATTCCCCCCTAGAAGTGGGTCCACAGCCCAAACCGTAAATGGTGCCGACACGCCAATTGCATTACTAGATCCAGGGCCCTGAGTTCTAAGCAGACGACCAAATCCAGACACGCCGGCCACTAGGTGGCGCTATACCAAGGAAAGACGCGTTTGGGGCTATAACTCCCACACCGATCCTCCCACATTCAAAACCTTGTACACACAGATTCACTGGAGTCTGCTGCATCTTTTGGCATAGGCCACGCCCATTTGCGTCTATAATTTTTTTTCGCAAAATCGCGAAAACCGCAAAACTGTTTTTTTCGCTACTCCTCCCACATTTCTTGACCAATTGACACAAAACTTTGCACACGGCATCTTCAGACGCACACGCAAAGAAATCATCAACAGTTTTTTGATCCGACCTTCGACGACGAAACGGTCGCATTTTGAATATTGGAATATTAGCTAAATTAGACGTGGAAAATCAAAAATCCAAAAAAATCCAAAATCAGACATCGGATCGAGTCCAAATTGTACAGACATGTTGGTGCTAACCTTATTGTCGTTCGATAAAAATTCCGGAATTTTTCGCCATTAGGGGGCGCAATAAACGAGGAAATTGTATATCTTCTAATTGGCCCAAGGAATGTTCTTCAAACTATACGGAAACCATCAAGGGGGAAACCCGAGTCTATATAAAAAATATGGCCAAGAATTATTAATGTGGGCGGGAGTTATTTGGAAAAGGAAAATTGTCTTTGGAAAATTTCGCCAACAGGGCGGCGCCAAAAAACGACGACATTGTATATCTCCTATTTGGCCAATGGAATGTTCTGTAAACGCGTTTTGGGCTATAACTTCCACACCGAAGCTCCCACAGTCAAAACCTTTATATCCACAGATTCACTGGAGTCAGCTGCATCTTTTGTCATACGCCGTTCCTCAACTTCGAACACATGCTTCGCGTTGTGCCGGCGAAATGCACACTTCTTGGACCCCTGCATAACTGCTTGCAGTTCTAGTTAGGGGTCCAAGCCAACAGGTTGGATCCCTATTGTTTTTGTAAGGATTTTTCTTATTATTATTATTCCCCCCTAGAAGTGGGCCCACAGCCCAAACCGTAAATGGTGCGGACATGCCAATTGCATGACTAGATCCAGGTCCCTGAGTTCTAGGCAGACGACAAAATCCAGACACGCCGGCCACTAGGTGGCGCTATACCAAGGAATACGCGTTTAGGGCTATAACTCCCACACCGAACCTCCCAGAGTCCAAAAACTTGTACACACATATTCACTGGAGTCTGCTGCATCTTTTGGCATAGGCCACGCCCATTTGCGTCTATGAATATTTTTCGCAAAATCGCGAAAACCGCAAAACAGTTTTTTCCCTACTCCTCCCACATTTTTTGACCAATCAACACCAACCTTTGCACACGACATCTTCAGACGCACACGCAAAGAAATTATCGGACAGTTTTTTGATCCGACCGTCGACGACGAAACGGTAGCGTTTTGAATATTGGTATATTAGCTAAATTAGACGTGGAAAATCAAAAATCCAGAAAGATCCAAAAGTAGACATCGGAACGAGTCCAAATTTTACATACATGTTGGTGCTAACCTTATTGTCGATCAATAAAATTTTCGGAATATTTCGCCATTAGGGGGCGCAATAAACGAGGAAATTGTATATCTTCTTATTGGCCAAAGGAATGTTCTTCAAACTCAAAGGAAACCATCAAGGGGCAAACCCGAGTCTATGAACAAAATATGGCCAAGAATTATTAATGTGGGCGGGAGTTATTTGGCAAAGGAAAATTGTCCTTGGAAAATTTCGCCACAAAATTTCGCCACAAGGGGTCGCAAATAAACGACGAAATAATATATCTCCTAACTGGCCAATGGAATGTTCTGAAAACGCGTTTTGGGCTATAACTCCCACACCGAAGCTCCCACAGTCAAAACCTTTATATCCACAGATTCACTGGAGTCAGCTGCATCTTTTGGCATACGCTGTTTCTCAATTTTTGAACACATGCTTCGCGTTGTGCCGGCGAAATGCACACTTCTTGGACCCCTGCATAACTGCTTGCAGTTCTAGTTATTATTCCAGCACTAAAAGTGTGCCCACAGCCCAAACCGTAAATGGTGCCGACACGCCAATTGCATGACTAGATCCAGGTCCGTGAGGTGACGGCAGACGACAAAATCCAGACATGCCGGCCACTAGGTGGCGCTATACCAAGGAATACGCGTTTGGGGCTATAACTCCCACACCGAACCTCCCACATTCAAAACTTTATACACACAGATGCACTGGAGTCTGCTGCATCTTTTGGCCTAGGCCACGCCCATTTGCGTCCATGAATATTTTTCGCTAAATCGCGAAAACCGCAAAACAGTTTTTTCCCTACTCCTCCCACATTTCTTGACCAATCAACACCAAACTTTGCACACGACATCTTCAGACGCACACGCAAAGGAATCATCAACAGTTTTTTTATCCGACCTTCGACGACGAAACGGAAGCGTTTTGAATATTTGTTTATTGGCTACGTTTTACGTCGAAACGCAAAAATTCAAAGAATACCAAAAGTAGACGTCGGATCAAGTCCAAATTTTAGACACATGTCGGTGCTACCCTTACTGGCGTTCAATAAAGAATTCGGAATATTTCGCCATTAGGGGGCGCAATAAACGAGGAAATTGTATATCTTCTAATTGGCCAAAGGAATGTTCTTCAAACTATAAGGGAACCATCAAGGGGCAAACCCGAGTCTATATAAAAAATATGGCCAAGAATTAATAATGTAGGCGGGAGTTATTTGGCAAAGGAAAATTGTCTTTGGAAAATTTCGCCAACAGGGCGGCGCCAAAAAACGACGAAATAATATATCTCCTATTTGGCCAATGGAATGTTCTGAAAACGCGTTTTAGGCTATAACTCCCACACCGAAGCTCCCACAGTCAAAAACGTTATACGCACAGATTCACTGGAGTCAGCTGCATCCTTTGGCATAGGCCAGGCCCATTTGCGTCAGTATTTTCTTTATGCAAAATCGCAAAAACAGCTAAACTGCCTTTTCGCTACTCCTCCCACATTTCTTGCCCAATTGACACCAAACTTTGCACACGACATCTTCAGACGCACACTACAAGAAATCAGCAAAACTATTTTGATCCGACCATCGTTGACGAAACGGTAGCGTTTTGAATATATGTTTTGCGTTGCAAATCAGTAAAAACTATTTTGATCCAACGACGACTAAACGGTAGCGGAAAATGCGTTTGGGGCCGAAACTCCCACACTGAACCTCTCACAGTCAAAACCTTTATATCCACAGGTTGTTCACGGTAGCGTTTTGAATACTTGGTTCGCGTTGTGCCGGCGAAATGCACACTTCTTGGACCCCTGCATAACTGCTTGCAGTTCTAGTTTTTATTATTAGGGGTCCAAGCCAACAGGTTGGATCCCTATTGTTTTTGTAAGGATTATTCCTATTATTATTCCAGCACTAAAAGTGTGCCCACAGCCCAAACCGTAAATGGTGCCGACACGCCAATTGCATGACTAGATCCAGGTCCCTGAGGTGACGGCAGACGACAAAATCCAGACATGCCGGCCACTAGGTGGCGCTATACCAAGGAATACGCGTTTGGGGCTATAACTCCCACACCGAACCTCCCACAGTCCAAAAACTTGTACACACAGATGCACTGGAGTCTGCTGCATCTTTTGGCCTAGGCCACGCCCATTTGCGTCTATGAATATTTTTCGCTAAATCGCGAAAACCGCAAAACTGTTTTTTCCCTACTCCTCCCACATTTCTTGACCAATCGACACCAAACTTTGCACACGGCATCTGCAGACACACACGCAAAGAAATCATCAACAGTTTTTTGATCCGACCTTCGACGACGAAACGGTAGAGTTTTGAATATTGGTTTATTAGCTAAATTAGACGTGGAAAATTAAAAATCCAAAAAAATCCAAAATTAGACATCGGATCGAGTCCAAATTCTACACACATGTTGGTGCTAACCTTAATGACGTTCGAAAAAAATTCCGGAAAATTCCGCCATTAGGGGGCGCAATAAACGAGGAAATTGTATATCTTCTACAAAATTTCGCCGCGAAAACGCTACACTGACTTCTCGCTACTCCTACCACAGTCAAATCCTTTGTATCCACAGGTTCAGGGTAGCGTTTTGAACACATGCTTCGCGTTGTGGCGGCGAAATGCACATTTCTTGTCGCGTTGTGCCGGCGAAATGCACACTTCTTGGACCCCTGCATAACTGCTTGCAGTTCTAGTTATACTTACCTCCCTAAAAGTGTGCCCACAGCCCAAACCGTAAATGGTGCAGACATGCCAAATGCATGACTAGATCAAGATCCGTGGCGACTACGCAGACGACAAAATCCAGACATGCCGGCCACTAGGTGGCGCTATACCAAGGAATACGCGTTTGGGGCTATAACTCCCACACCGAACCTCCCACAGTCGAAAACGTTATACCCACAGATGCACTGGAGTCTGCTGCATCTTTTGGGCTAGGCCACGCCCATTTGCGTCTATGAATATTTTTCGCTAATTCGCGAAAACCGCAAAACAGTTTTTTCCCTACTCCTCCCACATTTCTTGACCAATCAACACCAAACTTTGCACCCGACATCTTCAGACGCACACGCAAAGGAATCATCAACAGTTTTTTTATCCGACCTTCGACGACGAAACGGTAGCGTTTTGAATATTTGTTTATTGGCTACGTTTTACGTCGAAACGCAAAAATTCAAAGAATACCAAAAGTAGACGTCGGATCAAGTCCAAATTCTACACAGATGTTGGTGCTAACCTTAATGACGTTCGATAAAAATTTCGGAATATTTCGCTATTAGGGGGCGCAATAAACGAGGAAATTGTATATCTTCTAATTGGCCAAAGGAATGTTCTTCAAACTATAAGGGAACCATCAAGGGGCAAACCCGAGTCTATATAAAAAATATGGCCAAGAATTAATAATGTAGGCGGGAGTTATTTGGCAAAGGAAAATTGTCTTTGTAAAATTTCGCCAACAGGGCGGCGCCAAAAAACGATGAAATAATATATCTCCTATTTGGCCAATGGAATGTTCTGAAAACGCGTTTTAGGCTATAACTCCCACACCGAAGCTCCCACAGTCAAAAACGTTATACGCAAAGATTCACTGGAGTCAGCTGCATCTTTTGGCATAGGCCAGGCCCATTTGCGTCAGTATTTTCTTTATGCAAAATCGCAAAAACAGCTAAACTGCCTTTTCGCTACTCCTCCCACATTTCTTGCCCAATTGACACCAAACTTTGCACACGACATCTTCAGACGCACACTACAAGAAATCAGCAAAACTATTTTGATCCGACCATCGTTGACGAAACGGTAGCGTTTTGAATATATGTTTTGCGTTGCAAATCAGTAAAAACTATTTTGATCCAACCGTCGACGACTAAACGGTAGCGGAAAATGCGTTTGGGGCCGAAACTCCCACACTGAACCTCTCACAGTCAAAACCTTTATATCCACAGGTTGTTCACGGTAGCGTTTTGAATACTTGCTTCGCGTTGTGCCGGCGAAATGCACACTTCTTGGACCCCTGCATAACTGCTTGCAGTTCTAGTTATTATACTACCTCCCCGTGAAAGTGGAACCACAGCCCAAACCGTAAATGGTGCACACGCGCCAATTGCATGGCTAGATCCAGAATCGGCACCGCTACTCAGATAACAAAATCCAGACACGCCGGCCACTAGGTGGCGCTATACCAAGGAAAGACGCGTTTGGGGCTATAACTCCCACACCGAACCTCCCACATTCAAAACCTCGTACACACAGATTCACTGGAGTCTGCTGCATCTTTTGGCATAGGCCACGCCCATTTGCGTCTATAATTTTTTTTCGCAAAATCGCGAAAACCGCAAAACTGTTTTTTCGCTACTCCTCCCACATTTCTTGACCAATCGACACAAAACTTTGCACACGACATCTTCAGACGCACACGCAAAGGAATCATATACAGTTTTTTGATCCGACCATCGTTGACGAAACGGTAGCGTTTTGAATATATGTTTTGCGTTGCAAATCAGTAAAAACTATTTTGATCCAACCGTCGACGACTAAACGGTAGCGGAAAATGCGTTTGGGGCCGAAACTCCCACACTGAACCTCTCACAGTCAAAACCTTTATATCCACAGGTTGTTCACGGTAGCGTTTTGAATACTTGCTTCGCGTTGTGCCGGCGAAATGCACACTTCTTGGACCCCTGCATAACTGCTTGCAGTTCTAGTTATTATACTACCTCCCCGTGAAAGTGGAACCACAGCCCAAACCGTAAATGGTGCACACGCGCCAATTGCATGGCTAGATCCAGAATCGGCACCGCTACTCAGATAACAAAATCCAGACACGCCGGCCACTAGGTGGCGCTATACCAAGGAAAGACGCGTTTGGGGCTATAACTCCCACACCGAACCTCCCACATTCAAAACCTCGTACACACAGATTCACTGGAGTCTGCTGCATCTTTTGGCATAGGCCACGCCCATTTGCGTCTATAATTTTTTTTCGCAAAATCGCGAAAACCGCAAAACTGTTTTTTCGCTACTCCTCCCACATTTCTTGACCAATCGACACAAAACTTTGCACACGACATCTTCAGACGCACACGCAAAGGAATCATATACAGTTTTTTGATCCGACCTTCGACGACGAAACGATAGCATTTTGAATATTGGTATATTAGCTAAATTAGACGTGGAAAATCAAAAATACAAAAAAATCCAAAATTAGACATCGGATCGAGTCCAAATTCTACACACATGTTGGTGCTAACCTTATTGACGTTCGATAAAAATTTCGGAAAATTCCGCCATTAGGGGGCGCAATAAACGAGGAAATTGTATATCTTCTACAAAATTTCGCCGCAAAAACGCTACACTGACTTCTCGCTACTCCTACCACAGTCAAATCCTTTGTATCCACAGGTTCAGGGTAGCGTTTTCAACACATGCTTCGCGATGTGCCGGCGAAATGCACATTTCTTGTCGCGTTGTGCCGGCGAAATGCACACTTCTTGGACCCCTGCATAACTGCTTGCAGTTCTAGTTATTATTATTCCCCCCCTAGAAGTGGGCCCACAGCACAAACCGTAAATGGTGCAGACATGCCAAATGCATGACTAGATCAAGATCCGTGGCGACTACGCAGACGACAAAATCCAGACATGCCGGCCACTAGGTGGCGCTATACCAAGGAATACGCGTTTGGGGCTATAACTCCCACACCGAACCTCCCACAGTCAAAAACGTTATACCCACAGATGCACTGGAGTCTGCTGCATCTTTTGGGCTAGGCCACGCCCATTTGCGTCTATGAATATTTTTCGCTAATTCGCGAAAACCGCAAAACAGTTTTTTCCCTACTCCTCCCACATTTCTTGACCAATCAACACCAAACTTTGCACCCGACATCTTCAGACGCACACGCAAAGGAATCATCAACAGTTTTTTTATCCGACCTTCGACGACGAAACGGTAGCGTTTTGAATATTTGTTTATTGGCTACGTTTTACGTCGAAACGCAAAAATTCAAAGAATACCAAAAGTAGACGTCGGATCAAGTCCAAATTTTAGACACATGTCGGTGCTACCCTTAGTGGCGTTCACTAAAGAATTCGGAATATTTCGCCATTAGGGGGCGCAATAAACGAGGAAATTGTATATCTTCTAATTGGCCAAAGGAATGTTCTTCAAACTATAAGGGAACCATCAAGGGGCAAACCCGAGTCTATATAAAAAATATGGCCAAGAATTAATAATGTAGGCGGGAGTTATTTGGCAAAGGAAAATTGTCTTTGGAAAATTTCGCCAACAGGGCGGCGCCAAAAAACGACGAAATAATATATCTCCTATTTGGCCAATGGAATGTTCTGAAAACGCGTTTTAGGCTATAACTCCCACACCGAAGCTCCCACAGTCAAAAACGTTATACGCACAGATTCACTGGAGTCAGCTGCATCCTTTGGCATAGGCCAGGCCCATTTGCGTCAGTATTTTCTTTATGCAAAATCGCAAAAACAGCTAAACTGCCTTTTCGCTACTCCTCCCACATTTCTTGCCCAATTGACACCAAACTTTGCACACGACATCTTCAGACGCACACTACAAGAAATCAGCAAAACTATTTTGATCCGACCATCGTTGACGAAACGGTAGCGTTTTGAATATATGTTTTGCGTTGCAAATCAGTAAAAACTAAAAGCGAAATGCACATTTATTGTCGCGTTGTGCCGGCGAAATGCACACTTCTTGGACCCCTGCATAACTGCTTGCAGTTCTAGTTAGGGGTCCAAGCCAACAGGTTGGATCCCTATTGTTTTTGTAGGGATTTTTCTTATTATTATTAGGGGTCCAAGCCAACAGGTTGGATCCCTATTGTTTTTGTAAGGATTTTTCTTTTTAGGGGTCCAAGCCAACAGGTTGGATCCCTATTGTTTTTGTAAGGATTTTTTTTATTAGGGGTCCAAGCCAACAGGTTGGATCCCTATTGTTTTTGTAATGATTTTTCTTTTTAGGGGTCCAAGCCAACAGGTTGGATCCCTATTGTTTTTGTAAGGATTTTTTTTATTATACTTCCTACCAAGAAAGTGGTACCACAGCCCAGACCGTAAATGGTGCCGACATGCCAATTGCATGACTAGATCCAGGTCCGTGAAGACTATTCAGACGACAAAATCCAGACACGCCGGTCACTAGGTGGCGCTATACCAAGGAATACGCGTTTGGGGCTATAACTCCCACACCGAACCTCCCACAGTCAAAAACTTGTACCCACATATTCACTGGAGTCTGCTGCATCTTTTGGCATAGGCCACGCCCATTTGCGTCTATGAATATTTTTCGCAAAATCGCAAAAACCGCAAAACAGTTTTTTCCCTACTCCTCCCACATTTTTTGACCAATCAACACCAAACTTTGCACAGGACATCTTCAGACGCACACGCAAAGAAATTATCGGACAGTTTTTTGATCCGACCGTCGACGACGAAACGGTAGCGTTTTGAATATTGGTATATTAGCTAAATTAGACGTGGAAAATCAAAAATCCAGAAAAATCCAAAAGTAGACATCGGAACGAGTCCAAATTTTACAGACATGTTGGTGCTAACCTTAATGTCGTTCAATAAAATTTTCGGAATATTTCGCCATTAGGGGGCGTAATAAACGAGGAAATTGTATATCTTCTTATTGGCCAAAGGAATGTTCTTCAAACTCAAAGGAAACCATCAAGGGGCAAACCTGAGTCTATATAAAAATATGGCCAAGAATTATTAATGTGGGCGGGAGTTATTTGGCAAAGGAAAATTGTCTTTGGAAAATTTCGCCACAAGGGGTCGCAAATAAACGACGAAATAATATATCTCCTAACTGGGCAATGGAATGTTCTGAAAACGCGTTTTGGGCTATAACTCCCACACCGAAGCTCCCACAGTCAAAACCTTTATATCCACAGATTCACTGGAGTCAGCTGCATCTTTTGGCACACGCTGTTTCTCAATTTTTGAACACATGCTTCGCGTTGTGCCGGCGAAATGCACACTTCTTGGACCCCTGCATAACTGCTTGCAGTTCTAGTTATTATTATTCCCCCCTAGAAGTGGGTCCACAGCCCAAACCGTAAATGGTGCCGACACGCCAATTGCATGACTAGATCCAGGGCCCTGAGTTCTAAGCAGACGACAAAATCCAGACACGCCGGCCACTAGGTGGCGCTATACCAAGGAAAGACGCGTTTGGGGCTATAACTCCCACACCGAACCTCCCACAGTCAAAAACGTTATACCCACAGATGCACTGGAGTCTGCTGCATCTTTTGGGCTAGGCCACGCCCATTTGCGTCTATGAATATTTTTCGCTAAATCGCGAAAACCGCAAAACAGTTTTTTCCCTACTCCTCCCACATTTCTTGACCAATCAACACCAAACTTTGCACACGACATCGTCAGACGCACACGCAAAGGAATCATCAACAGTTTTTTGATCCGACCTTCGACAACGAAACGGTAGAGTTTTGAATATTTGTTTATTAGCTAAATTAGACGTGGAAAATTAAAAATCCAAAAAAATCCAAAATTAGACATCGGATCGAGTCCAAATTCTACAAACATGTTGGTGCTAACCTTAATGATGTTCGATAAAAATGTCGGACAATTTCGCCGTTAGGGGGCGCAATAAACGAGGAAATTGTATATCTTCTACAAAATTTCGCCACGAAAACGCCACACTGACTCCTCGCTACTCCTACCACAGTCAAATCCTTTGTATCCACAGGTTCAGGGTAGCGTTTTGAACACATGCTTCGCGTTGTGCCGGCGAAATGCACATTTCTTGTCGCGTTGTGCCGGCGAAATGCACACTTCTTGTTATTAGGGGTCCAAGCCAACAGGTTGGATCCCTATTGTTTTTGTAAGGATTATTAGGGGTCCAAGCCAACAGGTTGGATCCCTATTGTTTTTGTAAGGATTATTCCTATTATTAGGGGTCCAAGCCAACAGGTTGGAACCCTATTGTTTTTGTAAGGATTTTTTTTATTAGGGGTCCAAGCCAACAGGTTGGATCCCTATTGTTTTTGTAAGGATTTTTATTAGGGGTCCAAGCCAACAGGTTGGATCCCTATTGTTTTTGTAAGGATTATTATTATTATTATTTCGTACGCCTTAGAAGTGGTACCACAGCCCAAACCGTAAATGGTGCACACGCGCCAATTGCATGACTAGATCCAGAATCGGCACCGCTACTCAGATAACAAAATCCAGACACGCCGGTCCCTAGGTGGCGCTATACCAAGGAATACGCGTTTGGGGCTATAACTTCCACACCGAACCTCCCAGAGTCCAAAAACTTGTACACACAGATGCACTGGAGTCTGCTGCATCTTTTGGCCTAGGCCACGCCCATTTGCGTCTATGAATATTTTTCGCTAAATCGCGAAAACCGCAAAACTGTTTTTTCGCTACTCCTCCCACATTTCTCGCCCGATCAACACCAAACTTTGCACACGACATCTTCAGACGCACACGCAAAGAAATCCTAGACACTTTTTTGATCCGACTTTCGACGACGAAACGGTAGCGTTTTGAATATTTGTTTATTAGCTAAATTAGACGTGAAAAGTCAAGAATCCGAAGAAATCCAGAATTATACATCGGATTGAGCCCAAATTTTACAGACATGTTGGTGCTAACCTTAATGACGTTCGATAAAAATATCGGAAAATTTCGCCATTAGGGGGCGCAATAAACAAGGAAATTGTATATCTTCTACAAAATTTCGCCGCGAAAACGCTACACTGACTTCTCGCTACTCGTACCACAGTCAAATCCTTTGTATCCACAGGTACAGGGTAGCGTTTTGAACACATGCTTCGCGTTGTGCCGGCGAAATGCACATTTCTTGTCGCGTTGTGCCGGCGAAATGCACACTTCTTGTTATTATTATTATTATACTTCCTTCCCTAAAAGTGGGCCCACACCCCAAACCGTAAATGGTGGGGACACGCCAATTGCATGACTAGATCCATGTCTGTGATGTGTACGCAGACGACAAAATCCGGACACGCCGGTCACTAGGTGGCGCTATACCAAGGAATACGCGTTTGGGGCTATAACTCCCACACCGAACCTCACAGAGTCCAAAAACTTGTACCCACAGATGCACTGGAGTCTGCTGCATCTTTTGGCCTAGGCCACGCCCATTTGCGTCTATGAATATTTTTCGCTAAATCGCGAAAACCGCAAAACTGTTTTTTCCCTACTCCTCCCACATTTTTTGACCAATCGACACTAAACTTTGCACACGACATCTTCAGACCCACACGCAAAGAAATCATCAACAGTTATTTGATCCGACCTTCGACAACGAAACGGTAGAGTTTTCAATATTTGTTTATTAGCTAAATTAGACGTGGAACATTTAAAATCCAAAAAAATCCAAAATTAGACATCGGATCGAGTCCAAATTCTACACATATGTTGGTGCTAACCTTAATGATGTACGATAAAAAATTCGGACAATTTCGCCTTTAGGGGGCGCAATAAACGAGGAAATTGTATATCTTCTAATTGGCCAAAGGAATGTTCTTCAAACTCAAGTGAAACCATCAAGGGGCAAACCCGAGTCTATACAGAAAATATGGCTTATAATTATTAATGTGGGCGGGAGTTATTTGGCAAAGGAAAATTGTCTTTGGAAAATTTCGCCAACAGGGCGGCTCCAAAAAACGACGACATTGTCTATCTCCTATTTGGCCAATGGAATGTTCTGAAAACGCGTTTTAGGCTATAACTCCCACACCGAAGCTCCCACAGTCAAAACCTTTATATCCACATGTTGTTCACGGTAGCGTTTTGAATACTTGCTACGCGTTGTGCCGGCGAAATGCACATTTCTCGTCGCGTTGTGCCGGCGAAATGCACACTTCTTGGACCCCTGCATAACTGCTTGCAGTTCTAGTTATTATTATTATTCCCCCCTAGAAGTGGGTCCACAGCCCAAACCGTAAATGGTGCCGACAAGCCAATTGCATGACTAGATCCAGGGCCCTGAGTTCTAAGCAGACGACCAAATCCAGACACGCCGGCCACTAGGTGGCGCTATACCAAGGAAAGACGCGTTTGGGGCTATAACTCCCACACCGAACCTCCCACAGTCCAAAAACTTGTACACACAGATGCACTGGAGTCTGCTGCATCTTTTGGCCTAGGCCACGCCCATTTGCGTCTATGAATATTTTTCGCTAAATCGCGAAAACCGCAAAACTGTTTTTTCGCTACTCCTCGCACATTTCTTGACCAATCAACACCAAACTTTGCACACGGCATCTTCAGACGCACACGCAAAGAAATCATATACAGTTTTTTGATCCGACCTTTGAGGACGAAACGGTAGAGTTTTGAATATTTGTTTATTAGCTAAATTAGACGTGGAATATCAAAAATCCAAAGAAATCCAAAATTAGACATCGGATCGATTCCAAATTTTACACACATGTTGGTGCTTACCTTATTGTCGTTCGATAAAAAAATCGGAAAATTTCGCCATTAGGGGGCGCCATAAACGAGGAAATTGTATATCTTCTACAAAATTTCACCGCGAAAACGCTACACTGACTTCTCGCTACTCCTACCACAGTCAAATCCTTTGTATCCACAGGTTCAGGGTAGCGTGTGCCGGCGAAACGCACATTTCGTGTCGCGTTGTGCCGGCGAAATGCACACTTCTTGTTTATTATTATTCCCCCCTAGAAGTGGGCCCACAGCCCAAACCGTAAATGGTGCCGACATGCCAATTGCATGACTAGATCCAGGTCCCTGAGTTCTAGGCAGACGACAAAATCCAGACACGCCGGCCACTAGGTGGCGCTATACCAAGGAATACGCGTTTAGGGCTATAACTCCCACACCGAACCTCCCAGAGTCCAAAAACTTGTACACACATATTCACTGGAGTCTGCTGCATCTTTTGGCATAGGCCACGCCCATTTGCGTCTATGAATATTTTTCGCAAAATCGCGAAAACCGCAAAACAGTTTTTTCCCTACTCCTCCCACATTTTTTGACCAATCAACACCAAACTTTGCACAAGACATCTTCAGACGCACACGCAAAGAAATTATCGGACAGTTTTTTGATCCGACCTTCGACGACGAAACGGTAGCGTTTTGAATATTGGTTTATGAGCTAAATTAGACGTGGAATAACAAAAATCCCAAAAAATCCAAAATTAGACATCGGATCGAGTTCAAATTTTACACACATGTTGGTGCTAACCTTAATGTCGTTTGCTAAAAAATTCGGAAAATTTCGCCATTAGGGGGCGCAATAAACGAGGAAATTGTATATCTTCTACAAAATTTCGCGGCGAAAACGCTACACTGACTTCTCGCTACTCCTACCACAGTCAAATCCTTTGTATCCACAGGTTCAGGGTAGCGTTTTGAACACATGCTTCGCGTTGTGCCGGCGAAACGCACATTTCTAGTCGCGTTGTGCCGGCGAAATGCACACTTCTTGGACCCCTGCATAACTGCTTGCAGTTCTAGTTATTATTATTATTATTATTCCAGCACTAAAAGTGTGCCCACAGCCCAAACCGTAAATGGTGCCGACACGCCAATTGCATGACTAGATCCAGGTCCCTGAGTTCTAGGCAGACGACAAAATCCAGACACGCCGGCCACTAGGTGGCGCTATACCAAGGAATACGCGTTTGGGGCTATAACTCCCACACCGAACCTCCCACAGTCCAAAGCGTTATACCCAAAGATGCACTGGAGTCTGCTGCATCTTTTGGCCTAGGCCACGCCCATTTGCGTCCATGAATATTTTTCGCTAAATCGCGAAAACCGCAAAACTGTTTTTTCCCTACTCCTCCCACATTTTTTGACCAATCGACACCAAACTTTGCACACGACATCTTCAGACCCACACGCAAAGAAATCATCAACAGTTATTTGATCCGACCTTCGACAACGAAACGGTAGAGTTTTCAATATTTGTTTATTAGCTAAATTAGACGTGGAACATTTAAAATCCAAAAAAATCCAAAATTAGACATCGGATCGAGTCCAAATTCTACACATATGTTGGTGCTAACCTTAATGACGTACGATAAAAAATTCGGACAATTTCGCCTTTAGGGGGCGCAATAAACGAGGAAATTGTATATCTTCTAATTGGCCAAAGGAATGTTCTTCAAACTCAAGTGAAACCATCAAGGGGCAAACCCGAGTCTATACAGAAAATATGGCTTATAATTATTAATGTGGGCGGGAGTTATTTGGCAAAGGAAAATTGTCTTTGGAAAATTTCGCCAACAGGGCGGCTCCAAAAAACGACGACATTGTCTATCTCCTATTTGGCCAATGGAATGTTCTGAAAACGCGTTTTAGGCTATAACTCCCACACCGAAGCTCCCACAGTCAAAACCTTTATATCCACATGTTGTTCACGGTAGCGTTTTGAATACTTGCTACGCGTTGTGCCGGCGAAATGCACATTTCTTGTCGCGTTGTGCCGGCGAAATGCACACTTCTTGGACCCCTGCATAACTGCTTGCAGTTCTAGTTCCTATTATTATTCCAGCACTAAAAGTGTGCCCACAGCCCAAACCGTAAATGGTGCCGACACGCCAATTGCATGACTAGATCCAGGTCCGTGAGGTGACGGCAGACGACAAAATCCAGACATGCCGGCCACTAGGTGGCGCTATACCAAGGAATACGCGTTTGGGGCTATAACTCCCACACCGAACCTCCCACCTTCAAAACTTTATACACACAGATGCACTGGAGTCTGCTGCATCTTTTGGCCTAGGCCACGCCCATTTGCGTCTATGAATATTTTTTGCTAAATCGCGAAAACCGCAAAACAGTTTTTTCCCTACTCCTCCCACATTTCTTGACCAATCAACACCAAACTTTGCACACGACATCTTCAGACGCACACGCAAAGGAATCATCAACAGTTTTTTGATCCGACCTTCGACGACGAAACGGTAGCGTTTTGAATATTTGTTTATTGGCTACGTTTTACGTCAAAACGCAAAAATTCAAAGAATACCAAAAGTAGACGTCGGATCAAGTCCAAATTTTAGACACATGTCGGTGCTACCCTTAATGGCGTTCAATAAAGAATTCGGAATATTTCGCCATTAGGGGGCGCAATAAACGAGGAAATTGTATATCTTCTACAAAATTTCGCCGCGAAAACGCTTCACTGACCTCTCGCTACTCCTACCACAGTCAAATCCTTTGTATCCACAGGTTCAGGGTAGCGTTTTGAACACATGCTTCGCTTTGTGCCGGCGAAACGCACACTTCTTGTTATTATTATTATTATTATTCCCCCCCTAGAAGTGGGCCCACAGCACAAACCGTAAATGGTGCAGACATGCCAAATGCATGACTAGATCAAGATCCGTGGCGACTACGCAGACGACAAAATCCAGACATGCCGGCCACTAGGTGGCGCTATACCAAGGAATACGCGTTTGGGGCTATAACTCCCACACCGAACCTCCCACAGTCAAAAACGTTATACCCACAGATGCACTGGAGTCTGCTGCATCTTTTGGGCTAGGCCACGCCCATTTGCGTCTATGAATATTTTTCGCTAAATCGCGAAAACCGCAAAACAGTTTTTTCCCTACTCCTCCCACATTTCTTGACCAATCAACACCAAACTTTGCACACAGCATCTTCAGACGCACACGCAAAGGAATCATCAACAGTTTTTTGATCCGACCTTCGACGACGAAACGGTAGCGTTTTGAATATTTATTTATTGGCTACGTTTTACGTCGAAACGCAAAAATTCAAAGAATACCAAAATTAGACATCGGATCAAGTCCAAATTTTAGACACATGTCGGTGCTACCCTTAATGGCGTTCATTAAAATTCGGAATATTTCGCCATTAGGGGGCGCAATAAACGAGGAAATTGTATATCTTCTAATTGGCCCGAGGAATGTTCTTCAAACTCGAGGGAAAACATCAAGGGGCAATCCCGAGTCTATCTAGGAAATATGGCCAAGAATTATTAATGTGGGCGGGAGTTATTTGGAAAAGGAAAATTGTCTTCGTAAAATTTCGCCAACAGGGCGGCGCCAAAAAACGACAACATTATCTATCTCCCATTTGGCCAATGGAATGTTCTGAAAACGCGTTTTAGGCTATAACTCCCACACCGAAGCTCCCACAGTCAAAACCTTTATATCCACAGATTCACTGGAGTCAGTTGCATCTTTTGGCATAGGCCAGGCCCATTTGCGTCAGTATTTTCTTTATGCAAAATCGCAAAAACAGCTAAACTGCCTTTTCGCTACTCCTCCCACATTTCTTGCCCAATTGACACCAAACTTTGCACACGACATCTTCAGACGCACACTACAAGAAATCAGCAAAACTATTTTGATCCGACCATCGTTGACGAAACGGTAGCGTTTTGAATATATGTTTTGCGTTGCAAATCAGTAAAAACTATTTTGATCCAACGACGACTAAACGGTAGCGGAAAATGCGTTTGGGGCCAAAACTCCCACACTGAACCTCTCACAGTCAAAACCTTTATATCCACAGGTTGTTCACGGTAGCGTTTTGAATACTTGGTTCGCGTTGTGCCGGCGAAATGCACATTTCTTGTCGCGTTGTGCCGGCGAAATGCACACTTCTTGGACCCCTGCATAACTGCTTGCAGTTCTAGTTAGGGGTCCAAGCCAACAGGTTGGATCCCTATTGTTTTTGTAGGGATTTTTCTTATTATTATTATTATTATTATTAGGGGTCCAAGCCAACAGGTTGGATCCCTATTGTTTTTGTAAGGATTATTATTCCTATTATTCTTACCCCCCTAAAAGTGGGACCACAGCCCAAACCGTAAATGGTGCCGACACGCGAATTGCATGACTAGATCCAGATCTGTTCGGACTAAGCAGACGACAAAATCCAGACACGCCGGTCACTAGGTGGCGCTATACCAAGGAATACGCGTTTGGGGCTATAACTCCCACACCGAACCTCCCACAGTCAAAAACTTGTACCCACATATTCACTGGAGTCTGCTGCATCTTTTGGCATAGGCCACGCCCATTTGCGTCTATGAATATTTTTCGCAAAATCGCAAAAACCGCAAAACAGTTTTTTCCCTACTCCTCCCACATTTTTTGACCAATCAACACCAAACTTTGCACACGACATCTTCAGACGCACACGCAAAGAAATTATCGGACAGTTTTTTGATCCGACCGTCGACGACGAAACGGTAGCGTTTTGAATATTGGTATATTAGCTAAATTAGACGTGGAAAATCAAAAATCCAGAAAAATCCAAAAGTAGACATCGGAACGAGTCCAAATTTTACAGACATGTTGGTGCTAACCTTAATGTCGTTCAATAAAATTTTTGGAATATTTCGCCATTAGGGGGCGCAATAAACGAGGAAATTGTATATCTTCTTATTGGCCAAAGGAATGTTCTTCAAACTCAAAGGAAACCATCAAGGGGCAAACCTGAGTCTATATAAAAAATATGGCCAAGAATTATTAATGTGGGCGGGAGTTATTTGGCAAAGGAAAATTGTCTTTGGAAAATTTCGCCACAAGGGGTCGCAAATAAACGACGAAATAATATATCTCCTAACTGGGCAATGGAATGTTCTGAAAACGCGTTTTGGGCTATAACTCCCACACCGAAGCTCCCACAGTCAAAACCTTTATATCCACAGATTCACTGGAGTCAGCTGCATCTTTTGGCATACGCTGTTTCTCAATTTTTGAACACATGCTTCGCGTTGTGCCGGCGAAATGCACACTTCTTGGACCCCTGCATAACTGCTTGCAGTTCTAGTTATTATACTTCCTACCAAGAAAGTGGGAATACAGCCCATACCGTAAATGTTGCACACACGCCAATTGCATGACTAGATCCAGGTCAGTGAAGACTATGCAGACGACAAAATCCAGACACGCCGGCCACTAGGTGGCGCTATACCAAGGAATACGCGTTTGGGGCTATAACTCCCACACCGAACCTCCCACAGTCGAAAAACTTGTACACACAGATGCACTGGAGTCTGCTGCATCTTTTGGCCTAGGCCACGCCCATTTGCGTCTATGAATATTTTTCGCTAAATCGCAAAAACCGCAAAACTGTTTTTTCCCTACTCCTCCCACATTTCTTGACCAATCGACACCAAACTTTGCACACGACATCTTCAGACGCACACGCATAGAAATCTTAGACAGTTTTTTGATCCGACCTTCGACGACGAAACGGTAGAGTTTTAAATATTGGTTTATTAGCTAAATTAGACGTGGAAAATTAAAAATCCAAAAAAATCCAAAATTAGACATCGAATCGAGTCCAAATTCTACACACATGTTGGTGCTAACCTTAAAGACGTTCGATAAAAATTTCGGAAAATTCCGCCATTAGGGGGCGCAATAAACGAGGAAATTGTATATCTTCTACAAAATTTCGCCGCGAAAACGCTACACTGACTTCTCGCTACTCCTACCACAGTCAAATCCTTTGTATCCACAGGTTCAGGGTAGCGTTTTCAACACATGCTTCGCGTTCTGCCGGCGAAATGCACATTTCTTGTCGCGTTGTGCCGGCGAAATGCACACTTCTTGGACCCCTGCATAACTGCTTGCAGTTCTAGTTAGGGGTCCAAGCCAACAGGTTGGATCCCTATTGTTTTTGTAAGGATTATTAGGGGTCCAAGCCAACAGGTTGGATCCCTATTGTTTTTGTAAGGATTTTTTTTATTAGGGGTCCAAGCCAACAGGTTGGATCCCTATTGTTTTTGTAAGGATTTTTTTTATTATTATTATTATACTACCTCCCCGTGAAAGTGGAACCACAGCCCAAACCGTAAATGGTGCACACGCGCCAATTACATGACTAGAACCAGTACCGGCACCGCTACTCAGATAACCAAATCCAGACATGCCGGCCACTAGGTGGCGCTATACCAAGGAGAAACACGTTTGGGGCTATAACTCCCACACCGAACCTCCCAGAGTCCAAAAACTTGTACACACAGATGCACTGGAGTCTGCTGCATCTTTTGGCCTAGGCCACGCCCATTTGCGTCTATGAATATTTTTCGCTAAATCGCAAAAACCGCAAAACTTTTTTTTTTTTTTCCCTACTCCTCCCACATTTCTTGACCAATCAACACCAAACTTTGCACACGACATCTTCAGACGCACACGCAAAGGAATCATCAACACTTTTTTGATCCGACCTTCGACGACGAAACGGTAGCGTTTTGAATATTGGTTTATTAGCTAAATTAGACGTGAAAAGTCAAAAATCCGAAGAAATCCAGAATTATACATCGGATCGAGCCCAAATTTTAGAGACATGTTGGTGCTAACCTTAATGACGTTCGATAAAAATATCGGAAAATTTCGCCATTAGGGGGCGCAATAAACAAGGAAATTGTATATCTTCTACAAAATTTCGCCGCGAAAACGCTACACTGACTTCTCGCTACTCATACCACAGTCAAATCCTTTGTATCCACAGGTACAGGGTAGCGTTTTGAACACATGCTTCAATGCTTCTTGTCGCGTTGTGCCGGCGAAATGCACACTTCTTGGACCCCTGCATAACTGCTTGCAGTTCTAGTTATTATTATTATTCCCCCCTAGAAGTGGGTCCACAGCCCAAACCGTAAAAGGTGCCGACACGCCAATTGCATGACTAGATCCAGGGCCCTGAGTTCTAAGCAGACGACAAAATCCAGACACGCCGGCCACTAGGTGGCGCTATACCAAGGAATACGCGTTTGGGGCTATAACTCCCACACCGAACCTCCCAGAGTCCAAAAACTTGTACACACAGATGCACTGGAGTCTGCTGCATCTTTTGGCCTAGGCCACGCCCATTTGCGTCTATGAATATTTTTCGCTAAATCGCGAAAACCGCAAAACTGTTTTTTCGCTACTCCTCCCACATTTCTTGACCAATCGACACAAAACTTTGCACACGACATCTTCCGACGCACACGCAAAGGAATCATCAACAGTTTTTTGATCCGACCTTCGACGACGAAATTGTAGCGTTTTGAATATTTGTTTATTGGCTACGTTTTACGTCAAAACGCAAAAATTCAAAGAATACCAAAAGTAGACGTCGGATCAAGTCCAAATTTTAGACACATGTCGGTGCTACCCTTAATGGCGTTCAATAAAGAATTCGGAATATTTCGCCATTAGGGGGCGCAATAAACGAGGAAATTGTATATCTTCTAATTGGCCAAAGGAATGTTCTTCAAACTATAAGGGAACCATCAAGGGGCAAACCCGAGTCTATATAAAAAATATGGCCAAGAATTAATTATATAGGCGGGAGTTATTTGGCAAAGGAAAATTGTCTTTGGAAAATTTCGCCAACAGGGCGGCGCCAAAAAACGACGAAATAATATATCTCCTATTTGGCCAATGGAATGTTCTGAAAACGCGTTTTAGGCTATAACTCCCACACCAAAGCTCCCACAGTCAAAAACGTTACACGCACAGATTCACTGGAGTCAGCTGCATCTTTTGGCATAGGCCAGGCCCATTTGCGTCAGTATTTTCTTTATGCAAAATCGCAAAAACAGCTAAACTGCCTTTTCGCTACTCCTCCCACATTTCTTGCCCAATTGACACCAAACTTTGCACACGACATCTTCAGACGCACACTACAAGAAATCAGCAAAACTATTTTGATCCGACCATCGTTGACGAAACGGTAGCGTTTTGAATATATGTTTTGCGTTGCAAATCAGTAAAAACTATTTTGATCCAACCGTCGACGACTAAACGGTAGCGGAAAATGCGTTTGGGGCCGAAACTCCCACACTGAACCTCTCACAGTCAAAACCTTTATATCCACAGGTTGTTCACGGTAGCGTTTTGAATACTTGCTTTGCGTTGTGCCGGCGAAATGCACATTTCTTGTCGCGTTGTGCCGGCGAAATGCACACTTCTTGGACCCCTGCATAACTGCTTGCAGTTCTAGTTATTATACTTCCCGCGCTAAAAGTGGGTCCACAGCCCAAACCGTAAATGGTGCCGACACGCCAATTGCATGACTAGATCCAGGTCCGGCACCGCTACTCAGATAACAAAATCCAGACACGCCGGCCACTAGGTGGCGCTATACCAAGGGAAAATGCGTTTGGGGCTATAACTCCCACACCGAACCTCCCACATTCAAAACCTCGTACACACAGATTCACTGGAGTCTGCTGCATCTTTTGGCATAGGCCACGCCCATTTGCGTCTATAATTTTTTTTCGCAAAATCGCGAAAACCGCAAAACTGTTTTTTCGCTACTCCTCCCACATTTCTTGACCAATCGACACAAAACTTTGCACACGACATCTTCAGACGCACACGCAAAGGAATCATATACAGTTTTTTGATCCGACCTTCGACGACGAAACGATAGCATTTTGAATATTGGTATATTAGCTAAATTAGACGTGGAAAGTCAAAAATCCGAAGAAATCCAGAATTATACATCGGATCGAGCCCAAATTTTACAGACATGTTGGTGCTAACCTTTATGACGTTCGATAAAAATATCGGAAAATTTCGCCATTAGGGGGCGCAATAAACAAGGAAATTGTATATCTTCTACAAAATTTCGCCGCGAAAACGCTACACTGACTTCTCGCTACTCGTACCACAGTCAAATCCTTTGTATCCACAGGTACAGGGTAGCGTTTTGAACACATGCTTCGCGTTGTGCCGGCGAAATGCACATTTCTTGTCGCGTTGTGCCGGCGAAATGCACACTTCTTGGACCCCTGCATAACTGCTTGCAGTTCTAGTTATTATTAGGGGTCCAAGCCAACAGGTTGGATCCCTATTGTTTTTGTAAGGATTTTTCCTATTATTATTCTTCCCCCCGTACTTGTTGGACTACAGCCCAAACCGTAAATGGTGCACACGCGCCAATTGCATGGCTAGATCCAGAATCGGCACCGCTACTCAGATAACAAAATCCAGACACGCCGGCCACTAGGTGGCGCTATACCAAGGAAAGACGCGTTTGGGGCTATAACTCCCACACCGAACCTCCCACATTCAAAACCTTGTACACACAGATTCACTGGAGTCTGCTGCATCTTTTGGTATAGGCCACGCCCATTTGCGTCTATGAATATTTTTCGCTAAATCGCGAAAACCGCAAAACTGTTTTTTCGCTACTCCTCCCACATTTCTTGACCAATCAACACCAAACTTTGCACACGGCATCTTCAGACGCACACGCAAAGAAATCATATACAGTTTTTTGATCCGACCTTCGACGACGAAACGGTAGAGTTTTGAATATTTGTTTATTAGCTAAATTAGACGTGGAAAATTAAAAATCCCAAAAAATCCAAAATTAGACATCGGATCGAGTCCAAATTCTACACACATGTTGGAGCTAACCTTAATGACGTTCGATAAAAATTTCGGAAAATTCCGCCATTAGGGGGCGCAATAAACAAGGAAATTGTATATCTTCTAATTGGCCAAAGGAATGTTCTTCAAACTATAAGGGAACCATCAAGGGGCAAACCCGAGTCTATATAAAAAATATGGCCAAGAATTATTAATGTGGGCGGGAGTTATTTGGCAAAGGAAAATTGTCTTTGGAAAATTTCGCCAACAGGGCGGCGCCAAAAACGATGAAATAATGTATCTCCTATTTGGCCAATGGAATGTTCTGAAAACGCGTTTTAGGCTATAACTCCCACACCGAAGCTCCCACAGTCAAAAACGTTATACGCAAAGATTCACTGGAGTCAGCTGCATCTTTTGGCATAGGCCAGGCCCATTTGCTTCAGTATTTTCTTTATGCAAAATCGCAAAAACAGCTAAACTGCCTTTTCGCTACTCCTCCCACATTTCTTGCCCAATTGACACCAAACTTTGCACACGACATCTTCCGACGCACACTACAAGAAATCAGCAAAACTATTTTGATCCGACCATCGTTGACGAAACGGTAGCGTTTTGAATATATGTTTTGCGTTGCAAATCAGTAAAAACTATTTTGATCCAACCGTCGACGACTAAACGGTAGCGGAAAATGCGTTTGGGGCCGAAACTCCCACACTGAACCTCTCACAGTCAAAACCTTTATATCCACAGGTTGTTCACGGTAGCGTTTTGAATACTTGGTTCGCGTTGTGCCGGCGAAATGCACACTTCTTGGACCCCTGCATAACTGCTTGCAGTTCTAGTTATTATTATTATTATACTTCCTACCAAGAAAGTGGGAATACAGCCCATACCGTAAATGTTGCACACACGCCAATTGCATGACTAGATCCAGGTCAGTGAAGACTATGCAGACGACAAAATCCAGACACGCCGGCCACTAGGTGGCGCTATACCAAGCAATACGCGTTTGGGGCTATAACTCCCACACCGAACCCCCCACAGTCCAAAAACTTGTACACACAGATGCACTGGAGTCTGCTGCATCTTTTGGCCTAGGCCACGCCCATTTGCGTCTATGAATATTTTTCGCTAAATCGCGAAAACCGCAAAACTGTTTTTTTCCCTACTCCTCCCACATTTCTTGACCAATCGACACCAAACTTTGCACACGACATCTTCAGACACACACGCATAGAAATCTTAGACAGTTTTTTGATCCGACCTTCGACGACGAAACGGTAGAGTTTTGAATATTGGTTTATTAGCTAAATTAAACGTGGAAAATTAAAAATCCAAAAAAATCCAGAATTAGACATCGGATCGAGTCCAAATTCTACACACATGTTGGTGCTAACCTTAATGACGTTCGATAAAAATTTCGGAAAATTCCGCCATTAGGGGGCGCAATAAACGAGGAAATTGTATATCTTCTACAAAATTTCGCCGCGAAAACGCTACACTGACTTCTCGCTACTCCTACCACAGTCAAATCCTTTGTATCCACAGGTTCAGGGTAGCGTTTTCAACACATGCTTCGCGTCGTGCCGGCGAAATGCACATTTCTTGTCGCGTTGTGCCGGCGAAATGCACACTTCTTGGACCCCTGCATAACTGCTTGCAGTTCTAGTTAGGGGTCCAAGCCAACAGGTTGGATCCCTATTGTTTTTGTAAGGATTTTTTTTATTAGGGGTCCAAGCCAACAGGTTGGATCCCTATTGTTTTTGTAGGGATTTTTCTTATTATTATTATTAGGGGTCCAAGCCAACAGGTTGGATCCCTATTGTTTTTGTAAGGATTTTTATTATTTTTATTATTATTATACTTCCTACCAAGAAAGTGGGAATACAGCCCATACCGTAAATGTTGCACACACGCCAATTGCATGACTAGATCCAGGTCAGTGAAGACTATGCAGACGACAAAATCCAGACACGCCGGCCACTAGGTGGCGCTATACCAAGGAATACGCGTTTGGGGCTATAACTCCCACACCGAACCTCCCAAAGTCCAAAAACTTGTACACACAGATGCACTGGAGTCTGCTGCATCTTTTGGCCTAGGCCACGCCCATTTGCGTCTATGAATATTTTTCGCTAAATCGCGAAAACCGCAAAACTGTTTTTTCCCTACTCCTCCCACATTTCTTGACCAATCGACACCAAACTTTGCACACGACATCTTCAGACGCACACGCATAGAAATCTTAGACAGTTTTTTGATCCGACCTTCGACGACGAAACGGTAGAGTTTTGAATATTGGTTTATTAGCTAAATTAGACGTGGAAAATTAAAAATCCAAAAAAATCCAAAATTAGAAATCGGATCGAGTCCAAATTCTACACACATGTTGGTGCTAACCTTAATGACGTTCGATAAAAATGTCGGACAATTTCGCCATTAGAGGGCGCAATAAACGAGGAAATTGTATATCTTCTACAAAATTTTGCCGCGAAAACGCTACACTGACTTCTCGCTACTCCTACCACAGTCGAATCCTTTGTATCCACAAGTTCAGGGTAGCGTTTTGAACACATGCTTCGCGTTGTGCCGGCGAAATTCACATTTCTTGTCGCGTTGTGCCGGCGAAATGCACACTTCTTGGACCCCTGCATAACTGCTTGCAGTTCTAGTTAGGGGTCCAAGCCAACAGGTTGGATCCCTATTGTTTTTGTAAGGATTTTTATTATTATTAGGGGTCCAAGCCAACAGGTTGGATCCCTATTGTTTTTGTAGGGATTTTTCTTATTATTATTATTATACTTCCTACCAAGAAAGTGGGAATACAGCCCATACCGTAAATGTTGCACACACGCCAATTGCATGACTAGATCCAGGTCTGTGAAGACTATGCAGACGACAAAATCCAGACACGCCGGCCACTAGGTGGCGCTATACCAAGGGAAAATGCGTTTGGGGCTATAACTCCCACAACGAACCTCCCACAGTCAAAAACTTGTACACACAGATGCACTGGAGTCTGCTGCACCTTTTGGCCTAGGCCACGCCCATTTGCGTCTATGAATATTTTTCGCTAAATCGCGAAAACCGCAAAAATGTTTTTTCCCTACTCCTCCCACATTTCTTGACCAATCGACACAAAACTTTGCACACGACATCTTCAGACGCACACGCAAAGGAATCATATACAGTTTTTTGATCCGACCTTCGACGACGAAACGATAGCATTTTGAATATTGGTATATTAGCTAAATTAGACGTGGAAAATCAAAAATACAAAAAAATCCAAAATTATAAATCGGATCGAGTCCAAATTCTACACACATGTTGGTGCTAACCTTAATGACGTTCGATAAAAATTTCGGAAAATTCCGCCATTAGGGGGCGCAATAAACGAGGAAATTGTGTATCTTCTACAAAATTTCGCCGCAAAAACGCTACACTGACTTCTCGCTACTCCTACCACAGTCAAATCCTTTGTATCCACAGGTTCAGGGTAGCGTTTTGAACACATGCTTCGCGATGTGCCGGCGAAACGCACATTTCTTGTCGCATTGTGCCGGCGAAATGCACACTTCTTGGACCCCTGCATAACTGCTTGCAGTTCTAGTTATTATTATTATTATACTTCCTACCAAGAAAGTGCTACTACAGCCCAAACCGTAAATGGTGCACACACGCCAATTACATGAGTAGATCCAGGTACGTGAAGACTATGAAGACGACAAAATCCAGACACGCCGGCCACTAGGTGGCGCTATACCAAGGAAAGACGCGTTTGGGGCTATAACTCCCACACCAAACCTCCCACAGTCAACAACTTCTACCCACATATTCACTGGAGTCTGCTGCATCTTTTGGCCTAGGCCACGCCCATTTGCGTCTATGAATATTTTTCGCAAAATCGCGAAAACCGCAAAACGTTTTTTTCGCTACTCCTCCCACATTTCTTGACCAATTGACACAAAACTTTGCATACGGCATCTTCAGACGCACACGCAAAGAAATCTTAGACACTTTTTTGATCCGACCTTCGACGACGAAACGGTAGCGTTTTGAATATTTGTTTATTAGCTAAATTAGACGTGAAAAGTAAAAAATCCAAAGAAATCCAGAATTATACATCGGATCGAGCCCAAATTGTACAGACATGTCGGTGCTAACGTTAATGACGTTCGATAAAAATATCGGAAAATTTCGCCATTAGGGGGCGCAATAAACGAGGAAATTGTATATCTTCTACAGAATTTCGCCGCGAAAACGCTACACTGACTTCTCGCAACTCCTACCACAGTCAAATCCTTTGTATCCACAGGTTTAGGGTAGCGTTTTAAACACATGCCTCGCGTTGTGCCGGCGAAACGCACATTTCTTGTCGCGTTGTGCCGGCGAAATGCACACTTCTTGGACCCCTGCATAACTGCTTGCAGTTCTAGTTATTATTATTATTATACTTCCTACCAAGAAAGTGGGAATACAGCCCATACCGTAAATGTTGCACACACGCCAATTGCATGACTAGATCCAGGTCAGTGAAGACTATGCAGACGACAAAATCCAGACACGCCGGCCACTAGGTGGCGCTATACCAAGGAATACGCGTTTGGGGCTATAACTCCCACACCGAACCTCCCACAGTCGAAAAACTTGTACACACAGATGCACTGGAGTCTGCTGCATCTTTTGGCCTAGGCCACGCCCATTTGCGTCTATGAATATTTTTCGCTAAATCGCAAAAACCGCAAAACTGTTTTTTTCCCTACTCCTCCCACATTTCTTGACCAATCGACACCAAACTTTGCACACGACATCTTCAGACGCACACGCATAGAAATCTTAGACAGTTTTTTGATCCGACCTTCGACGACGAAACGGTAGAGTTTTAAATATTGGTTTATTAGCTAAATTAGACGTGGAAAATTAAAAATCCAAAAAAATCCAAAATTAGACATCGAATCGAGTCCAAATTCTACACACATGTTGGTGCTAACCTTAAAGACGTTCGATAAAAATTTCGGAAAATTCCGCCATTAGGGGGCGCAATAAACGAGGAAATTGTATATCTTCTACAAAATTTCGCCGCGAAAACGCTACACTGACTTCTCGCTACTCCTACCACAGTCAAATCCTTTGTATCCACAGGTTCAGGGTAGCGTTTTCAACACATGCTTCGCGTTCTGCCGGCGAAATGCACATTTCTTGTCGCGTTGTGCCGGCGAAATGCACACTTCTTGGACCCCTGCATAACTGCTTGCAGTTCTAGTTAGGGGTCCAAGCCAACAGGTTGGATCCCTATTGTTTTTGTAAGGATTATTATTATACTTCCCGCGCTAAAAGTGGGTCCACAGCCCAAACCGTAAATGGTGCCGACACGCCAATTGCATGACTAGATCCAGGTCCGGCACCGCTACTCAGATAACAAAATCCAGACACGCCGGCCACTAGGTGGCGCTATACCAAGGGAAAATGCGTTTGGGGCTATAACTCCCACACCGAACCTCCCACATTCAAAACCTCGTACACACAGATTCACTGGAGTCTGCTGCATCTTTTGGCATAGGCCACGCCCATTTGCGTCTATAATTTTTTTTCGCAAAATCGCGAAAACCGCAAAACTGTTTTTTTCGCTACTCCTCCCACATTTCTTGACCAATCGACACAAAACTTTGCACACGACATCTTCAGACGCACACGCAAAGGAATCATATACAGTTTTTTGATCCGACCTTCGACGACGAAACGATAGCATTTTGAATATTGGTATATTAGCTAAATTAGACGTGGAAAGTCAAAAATCCGAAGAAATCCAGAATTATACATCGGATCGAGCCCAAATTTTACAGACATGTTGGTGCTAACCTTTATGACGTTCGATAAAAATATCGGAAAATTTCGCCATTAGGGGGCGCAATAAACAAGGAAATTGTATATCTTCTACAAAATTTCGCCGCGAAAACGCTACACTGACTTCTCGCTACTCGTACCACAGTCAAATCCTTTGTATCCACAGGTACAGGGTAGCGTTTTGAACACATGCTTCGCGTTGTGCCGGCGAAATGCACATTTCTTGTCGCGTTGTGCCGGCGAAATGCACACTTCTTGGACCCCTGCATAACTGCTTGCAGTTCTAGTTATTATTATTAGGGGTCCAAGCCAACAGGTTGGATCCCTATTGTTTTTGTAAGGATTATTATTATTATTATACTTCCCGCGCTAAAAGTGGGCCCACAGCCCAAACCGTAAATGGTGCCGACACGCCAATTGCATGACTAGATCCAGGTCCGGCACCGCTACTCAGATAACAAAATCCAGACACGCCGGCCACTAGGTGGCGCTATACCAAGGAAAGACGCGTTTGGGGCTGTAACTCCCACACCGAACCTCCCACATTCAAAACCTCGTACACACAGATTCACTGGAGTCTGCTGCATCTTTTGGCCTAGGCCACGCCCATTTGCGTCTATAATTTTTTTTCGCAAAATCGCGAAAACCAAAAAACTGTTTTTTCGCTACTCCTCCCACATTTCTTGACCAATCGACACCAAACTTTGCACACGACATCTTCAGACGCACACGCAAAGGAATCGTATACAGTTTTTTGATCCGACCTTCGACGACGAAACGGTAGCATTTTGAATATTGGTATATTAGCTAAATTAGACGTGGAAAATCAAAAATACAAAAAAATCCAAAATTAGAAATCGGATCGAGTCCAAATTCTACACACATGTTGGTGCTAACCTTATTGACGTTCGAAAAAAATTTCGGACAATTTCGCCATTAGAGGGCGCAATAAACGAGGAAATTGTATATCTTCTACAAAATTTTGCCGCGAAAACGCTACACTGACTTCTCGCTACTCCTACCACAGTCGAATCCTTTGTATCCACAAGTTCAGGGTAGCGTTTTGAACACATGCTTCGCGTTGTGCCGGCGAAATTCACATTTCTTGTCGCGTTGTGCCGGCGAAATGCACACTTCTTGGACCCCTGCATAACTGCTTGCAGTTCTAGTTATTATTCTTCCCGCCATAGAAGTGGGACTACAGCCCAAACCGTAAATGGTGCACATACGCCAATTGCATGACTTGATCCAGGTCCGGCACCGCTACTCAGATAACCAAATCCAGACACACCGGTCACTAGGTGGCGCTATACCAAGGACAGACGCGTTTGGGGCTATAACTCCCACAGCGAACCTCCCACATTCAAAACCTTATACGCACAGATTCACTGGAGTCTGCTGCATCTTTTGGCCTAGGCCACGCCCATTTGCGTCTATGAAAATTTTTCGCTAAATCGCGAAAACTGCTAAACTGTTTTTTCGCTACTCCTCCCACATTTCTTGACCAATCAAAACCAAACTTTGCACACGACATCTTCAGATGCACACGCAAAGGAATCATCAACAGTTTTTTGATCCGACCTTCGACGATGAAACGGTAGCGTTTGGAATATTGGTTTATTAGCTAAATTAGACGTGGAAAATCAAAAATCCCAAAAAATCAAAAATAGACATCGGATCGAGTCCAAATTTTAGACACATGTCGGAGCTACCCTTACTGGCGTTCAATAAAAAATTCGGAAGATTTCGCCATTAGGGGGCGCAATAAACGAGGAAATTGTATATCTTCTAATTGGCCCAAGGAATGTTCTTCAAACTGTAAGGGAACCATCAAGGGGCAAACCCGAGTCTATATAAAAAATATGGCCAAGAATTATAAATGTGGGCGGGAGTTTTTGGCAAAGGAAGATTGTCTTTGGAAAATTTCGCCACAAGGGGGCGCAAATAAACGACGAAATAATATATCTCCTAACTGGCCAATGGAATGTTCTGAAAACACGTTTTGGGCTATAACTCCCACACCGAAGCTCCCACAGTCAAAAACGTTATATGCACAGATTCACTGGAGTCAGTTGCATCTTTTGGCATACGCCGTTTATCAAATTCCAACACATGCTCCGCGTTGTGCCGGCGAAAAGCACATTTCTTGTCGCGTTGTGCCGGCGAAATGCACACTTCTTGGACCCCTGCATAACTGCTTGCAGTTCTAGTTATACTTACCCCCCTAAAAGTGGTACCACAGCCCAAACCGTAAATGGTGCACACACGCCAATTACATGACTAGATCCAGATCTCTTCGGACTACGCAGACGACAAAATCCAGACACGCCGGCCACTAGGTGGCGCTATACCAGGGAATACGCGTTTGGGGCTATAACTCCGACACCGAACCTCCCAGAGTCCAAAAACTTGTACACACAGATGCACTGGAGTCTGCTGCATCTTTTGGCCTAGGCCACGCCCATTTGCGTCTGTGAATATTTTTCGCTAAATCGTGAAAACCGCAAAACTGTTTTTTCGCTACTCCTCGCACATTTCTTGACCAATCAACACCAAACTTTGCACACGGCATCTTCAGACGCACACGCAAAGAAATCATATACAGTTTTTTGATCCGACCTTCGACGACGAAACGGTAGAGTTTTGAATATTCTTTTATTAGCTAAATTAGACGTGGAAAATTAAAAAAACAAAAAATTCCAAAATTAGACATCGGATCGAGTCCAAATTTTAGACACATGTTGGTGCTAACCTTAATGACCTTCGATAAAAATTTCGGAAAATTTCGCCATTAGGGGGCGCAATAAACGAGGAAATTGTATATCTTCTACAAAAATTTCGCCGCGAAAACGCTACACTGACTTCTCGCTACTCCACAGGTTCAGGGTAGCGTTTTGAACACATGCTTCGCGTTTTTCCGGCGAAATGCACATTTCTTGTCGCGTTGTGCCGGCGAAATGCACACTTCTTGGACCCCTGCATAACTGCTTGCAGTTCTAGTTATTATTAGGGGTCCAAGCCAACAGGTTGGATCCCTATTGTTTTTGTAAGGATTATTATTATTATTCTTACCTCCCTAAAAGTGGGACCACAGCCCAAACCGTAAATGGTGCCGACACGCGAATTGCATGACTAGATCCAGATCTCTTCGGACTACGCAGACGACAAAATCCAGACACGCCGAACACTAGGTGGCGCTATACCAAGGGAAAACGCGTTTGGGGCTATAACTCCCACACCAAACCTCCCACAGTCAAAAACTTGTACCCACATATCCACTGGAGTCTGCTGCATCTTTTGGCATAGGCCACGCCCATTTGCGTCGGTAATTTTTTTTCGCAAAATCGCGAAAACCGTAAAACTGTTTTTTCGCTACTCCTCCCACATTTCTTGACCAATCAACACCAAACTTTGCACACGACATCTTCAGACAGACACGCAAAGAAATTTTAGAACACTTTTTTGATTTGCCCTTTGACGACGAAACGGTAGCGTTTTGAATATTTGTTTATTAGCTACGTTTTACGTCGAAACGCAAAAAAATTAAAGAATACCAAAATTAAACATCGGATCAAGTCCAAATTTTTGACACATGTCGATGCTACCCCTACTGGCGTTCAGTAAAATAATCGGAATATTTCGCTATAAGGGGGCGCAATAAACGAGGAAATTGTATATCTTCTAATTGGCCAAAGGAATGTTCTTCAAACTATAAGGGAACCATCAAGGGGCAAACCCGAGTCTATATAAAAAATATGGCCAAGAATTATTAATGTGGGCGGGAGTTATTTGGCAAAGGAAAATTGTCTTTGGAAAATTTCGCCACAAGGGGGCGCAAATAAACGACGAAATAATACATCTCCTAACTGGCCAATGGAATGTTCTGAAAACGCGTTTTGGGCTATAACTCCCACACCGAAGCTCCCACAGTCAAAACCTTTATATCCACAGATTCACTGGAGTCAGCTGCATCTTTTGGCACACGCTGTTTCTCAATTTTTGAACACATGCTTCGCGTTGTGCCGGCGAAATGCACACTTCTTGGACCCCTGCATAACTGCTTGCAGTTCTAGTTATACTTCCCGCGCTAAAAGTGGGTCCACAGCCCAAACCGTAAATGGTGCCGACACGCCAATTGCATGACTAGATCCAGGTCCGGCACCGCTACTCAGATAACAAAATCCAGACACGCCGGCCACTAGGTGGCGCTATACCAAGGGAAAATGCGTTTGGGGCTATAACTCCCACACCGAACCTCCCACATTCAAAACCTCGTACACACAGATTCACTGGAGTCTGCTGCATCTTTTGGCATAGGCCACGCCCATTTGCGTCTATAATTTTTTTTCGCAAAATCGCGAAAACCGCAAAACTGTTTTTTTCGCTACTCCTCCCACATTTCTTGACCAATCGACACAAAACTTTGCACACGACATCTCCAGACGCACACGCAAAGGAATCATATACAGTTTTTTGATCCGACCTTCGACGACGAAACGGTAGAGTTTTGAATATTCTTTTATTAGCTAAATTAGACGTGGAAAATTAAAAAACCAAAAAATTCCAAAATTAGACATCGGATCGAGTCCAAATTTTAGACAGATGTTGGTGCTAACCTTATTGACCTTCGATAAAAATTTCGGAAAATTTCGCCATTAGGGGGCGCAATAAACGAGGAAATTGTATATCTTCTACAAAAATTTCGCCGCGAAAACGCTACACTGACTTCTCGCTACTCCACAGGTTCAGGGTAGCGTTTTGAACACATGCTTCGCGTTTTTCCGGCGAAATGCACATTTCTTGTCGCGTTGTGCCGGCGAAATGCACACTTCTTGGACCCCTGCATAACTGCTTGCAGTTCTAGTTAGGGGTCCAAGCCAACAGGTTGGATCCCTATTGTTTTTGTAAGGATTTTTAGGGGTCCAAGCCAACAGGTTGGATCCCTATTGTTTTTGTAAGGATTTTTTTTATTATTATTATTATTCCCCCCTAGAAGTGGGTCCACAGCCCAAACCGTAAATGGTGCCGACACGCCAATTGCATGACTAGATCCAGGGCCCTGAGTTCTAAGCAGACGACAAAATCCAGACACGCCGGCCACTAGGTGGCGCTATACCAAGGAAAGACGCGTTTGGGGCTATAACTCCCACACCGAACCTCCCACATTCAAAACCTCGTACACACAGATTCACTGGAGTCTGCTGCATCTTTTGGCATAGGCCACGCCCATTTGCGTCTATAATTTTTTTTCGCAAAATCGCGAAAACCGCAAAACAGTTTTTTCGCTACTCCTCCCACATTTCTTCACCAATCGACACAAAACTTTGCACACGGCATCGTCAGACGCACACGCAAAGAAATCATATATACTTTTTTGATCCGACCTTCGACGACGAAACGGTAGCGTTTTGAATATTGGTTTATTAGCTACGTTTCACGTCGAAACGCAAAAATTCAAAAAATACGAAAATTAGACATCGGATCGAGTCCAAATTTTAGACACATGTCGGTGCTAACCTTAATGGCGTTCGATAAAAAATTCGGACAATTTCGCCATTAGAGGGCGCAATAAACGAGGAAATTGTATATCTTCTACAAAATTTTGCCGCGAAAACGCTACACTGACTTCTCGCTACTCCTACCACAGTCGAATCCTTTGTATCCACAAGTTCAGGGTAGCGTTTTGAACACATCCTTCGCGTTGTGCCGGCGAAATTCACATTTCTTGTCGCGTTGTGCCGGCGAAATGCACACTTCTTGGACCCCTGCATAACTGCTTGCAGTTCTAGTTATTCTTACCCCCCTAAAAGTGGGACCACAGCCCAAACCGTAAATGGTGCCGACACGCGAATCACATGACTAGATCCAGATCTGTTCGGACTAAGCAGACGACAAAATCCAGACGCGCCGGTCACTAGGTGGCGCTATACCAAGGAATACGCGTTTGGGGCTATAACTCCCACACCGAACCTCCCACATTCAAAACCTTGTACACACAGATGCACTGGAGTCTGCTGCATCTTTTGGCCTAGGCCACGCCCATTTGCGTCCATGAATATTTTTCGCTAAATTGCGAAAACCGCAAAACTGTTTTTTCGCTACTCCTCCCACATTTCTTGACCAATCGACACAAAACTTTGCACACGACATCTTCAGACGCACACGCAAAGGAATCATATACAGTTTTTTGATCCGACCTTCGACGACGAAAGGATAGCATTTTGAATATTGGTATATTAGCTAAATTAGACGTGGAAAATCAAAAATACAAAAAAATCCAAAATTAGACATCGGATCGAGTCCAAATTCTACACACATGTTGGTGCTAACCTTAATGACGTTCCAAAAAAATTTCGGAAAATTCCGCCATTAGGGGGCGCAATAAACGAGGAAATTGTATATCTTCTACAAAATTTCGCCGCAAAAACGCTACACTGACTTCTCGCTACTCCTACCACAGTCAAATCCTTTGCATCCACAGGTTCAGGGTAGCGTTTTCAACACATGCTTCGCGATGTGCCGGCGAAATGCACATTTCTTGTCGCGTTGTGCCGGCGAAATGCACACTTCTTGGACCCCTGCATAACTGCTTGCAGTTCTAGTTATACTTCCTACCAAGAAAGTGGTACCACAGCCCAGACCGTAAATGGTGCCGACATGCCAATTGCATGACTAGATCCAGGTCCGTGAAGACTATTCAGACGACAAAATCCAGACACGCCGGTCACTAGGTGGCGCTATACCAAGGAATACGCGTTTGGGGCTATAACTCCCACACCGAACCTCCCACAGTCAAAAACTTGTACCCACATATTCACTGGAGTCTGCTGCATCTTTTGGCATAGGCCACGCCCATTTGCGTCCATAATTTTTTTTCGCAATATCGCGAAAACCGAAAAACTGTTTTTTCCCTACTCCTCCCACATTTCTTGACCAATCAACAGCAAACTTTGCACACGACATCTTTAGACGCACGCGCAAAGAAATTATCGGACAGTTTTTTGATCCGACCTTCGACGACGAAACGGGAGCGTTTTGAATATTGGTTTATGAGCTAAATTAGACATGGAAAATCAAAAATCCAAAGAAATCCAAAATTAGGCATCGGAACGAGTCCAAATTTTACACACATGTTGTTGCTAACCTTAATCTCGTTCGATAAAAATTCCGGAATTTTTCGCCATTAGGGGGCGCAATAAACAAGGAAATTTTATATCTTCTAATTGGACCAAGGAATGTTCTTCGAACTATAAGGAAACCATCAAGGGGCAAACCCGAGTCTATATAAAAAATATGGCCAAGAATTATTAATGTGGGCGGGAGTTATTTGGCAAAGGAAAAATTGTCTTTGGAAAATTTCGCCAACAGGGCGGCGCCAAAAAACGACAACATTGTATATCTCCTATTTGGCCAAAGGAATGTTCTGAAAAGCGTTTGGGGACATAACTCCCACACCGAACCTCCCACAGTCAAAACCTTTATATCCAGATATAAGTATAATTCCTTAATTTGTGTAAATGAAGTGTAATAAATAAACAATATGAGATGTTTTTCAATTTTTATTCAGACTTTTTATTCAGACTTAACACATCACTCTTAAACATCACTCTTAACACATCACCCTTAACGCATCACTCTTGACACATCACTCTTAACACATCATCTGCAAAATGTAAATTAGAATTTGCTCATTTTTCAATGAGCAAATTCATGCTGGTTACATGGACATAAAGCCTGCATGGATTTTTATAACCAGACATTTAGAAGAAGAAGGTATACTAAAAGAAGAAGGTAAACCTCCGTTCCCGTTCTCGTCCAGTATACCTCCGCTCCCGTTGTCATCGTCGTCTCTGGTTGAACACAATTGCGGGGTATCAGTATCTGAAGGGAGGAAAGATCGTTTCAATTATTTTTCACATTTGGCTAATAGGTGTTATACATGACAAATCAAATCCATATTGGGAGGAATCCGTTCTCGTCCATGATGTCATCGTCGTCTCTGGTTGAACACAATTGCGGGGTATCAGTATCTGATGGGAGGAAAGATCGTTTTGATTTAATAGGTGTTATACATGACAAATAAAATCCATATTGGGAGGAATCCGTTCTCGTCCATGATGTCATCGTCGTCTCTGGTTGAACACAATTGCGGGGTATCAGTATCTGATGGGAGGAAAGATCGTTTTGATTATCTTTCCACATTTGGCTAATAGGTAGGCTATGCATGACAAATCAAATCCTTTGGCTAATAGGTGTTAACAAATCAAATTCATATTGGGAGGAATCCGTTCTCGTCCATGATGTCATCGTCGTCTCTGGTTGAACACAATTGCGGGGTATTAGTATCTGATGGGAGGAAAGATCGTTTCGATTAATTTTCACATTTGGCTAATAGGTGTTATACATGACAAATCAAATCCATATTGGGAGGAATCAGTATCTGATGTCAAATTCATATTGATGTATTGTCATACCTTGGGAAGTCTGTACTTCAAGCACCGACTTGCGAGCACGCGAGTAGGCCTACGTACCTGTGATTGGAACAGCAGCGGACTCGATGACGTCACCACCTCTGCTCGTCCGTTAACTGTGCTATGGCCTCATTTAGGCATACTGAACAATATAAACGAATGATATAAAACAAAATCCCAGCCTCTTTCATTTTCAAATAGTATGTAAGTATTCTGAATGAATAAAAATTGAAAAGATATGCGTGTCCTGTCATGTGTATAAGCTATACACACACGACTTTATCTATATATATTTATATATTATCTTTAAAAAAACCTTACAAGTAAATATTAACGCTGGTATACATACTGCCCCAGATAATACAGTATTTATTAATTAAACCTACCGTTTCACTTTATCTTTCATACCTGTGATTGGAACAGCAGCGGACTCGATAACGTCACCACCTCTGCTCGTCCGTTAACTGTGCTATGGCCTCATTTAGGCATACTGAACAATATAAACGAATAATATAAAACAAAATCCCAGCCTCTTTCATTTTCAAATAGTATGTAAGTATTCTGAATGAATAAAAATTGAAAAGATATGCGTGTCCTGTCATGTGTATAAGCTATACACACACGACTTTATCTATATATATTTATATATTATCTTTAAAAAAACCTTACAAGTAAATATTAACGCTGGTATACATACTGCCCCAGATAATACAGTATTTATTAATTAAACCTACCGTTTCACTTTATCTTTCATACCTGTGATTGGAACAGCAGCGGACTCGATGACGTCACCACCTCTGCTCGTCCGTTAACTGTGCTATGGCCTCATTTAGGCATACTGAACAATATAAACAAATGATATAAAACAAAATCCCAGCCTCTTTCATTTTCAAATAGTATGTAAGTATTCTGAATGAATAAAAATGGAAAAGATATGCGTGTCCTGTCATGTGTATAAGCTATACACACACGACTTTATCTATATATATATATTTATATATTATCTTTAAAAAAACCTTACAAGTAAATATTAACGCTGGTATACATACTGCCCCAGATAATACAGTATTTATTAATTAAACCTTCCGTTTCACTTTATCTTTCATACCTGTGATTGGAACAGCAGCGGACTCGATGACGTCACCACCTCTGCTCGTCCGTTAACTGTGCTATGGCCTCATTTAGGCATACTGAACAATATAAACGAATGATATAAAACAAAATCCCAGCCTCTTTCATTTTCAAATAGTATGTAAGTATTCTGAATGAATAAAAATGGAAAAGATATGCGTGTCCTGTCATGTGTATAAGCTATACACACACGACTATATCTATATAGTCTTACATATTATCTTTAAAAAAACCTTACAAGTAAATATTAACGCTGGTATACATACTGCCCCAGATAATACAGTATTTATTAATTAAACCTACCGTTTCACTTTATCTTTCATACCTGTGATTGGAACAGCAGCGGACTCGATGACGTCACCACCTCTGCTCGTCCGTTAACTGTGCTATGGCCTCATTTAGGCATACTGAACAATATAAACGAATGATATAAAACAAAATCCCAGCCTCTTTCATTTTCAAATAGTATGTAAGTATTCTGAATGAATAAAAATGGAAAAGATATGCGTGTCCTGTCATGTGTATAAGCTATACACACACGACTTTATCTATATATATATATTTATATATTATCTTTAAAAAAACCTTACAAGTAAATATTAACGCTGGTATACATACTGCCCCAGATAATACAGTATTTATTAATTAAACCTTCCGTTTCACTTTATCTTTCATACCTGTGATTGGAACAGCAGCGGACTCGATGACGTCACCACCTCTGCTCGTCCGTTAACTGTGCTATGGCCTCATTTAGGCATACTGAACAATATAAACGAATGATATAAAACAAAATCCCAGCCTCTTTCATTTTCAAATAGTATGTAAGTATTCTGAATGAATAAAAATTGAAAAGATATGCGTGTCCTGTCATGTGTATAAGCTATACACACACGACTATATCTATATAGTCTTATATATTATCTTTAAAAAAACCTGTATTATTATACCAACTGTATTATTCAGTCTTCCCGTTTTGGACATCCGTCAATCTTATCTTATTTATTATCTTTTTTATTTTCAAATAGGAATGCGAAATGCATCCTGGGATATTTGACGGTCCCAACGCAGGCACACCAGTACAGAAAAGAACGCGAATTGAGAAACGCAATCCAAATCATGAAATAAAAGGTATTTCCGAATCCGTGTATGGTTTGTTAAATTGGAATATTCAATGAACAAACCATACACGGAGTTCTCTGCCTCTCTGTCCATTGTTTGATTTGAATTCGCGGGATTTTCCCGGCATTCATTGCGGTTGTATCACATTTTCGCAAACAAAACAAACCAACTGTATTATTCAGTCTTCCCGTTTTGGATATCCGTCAATCTTATCTTTTTTACTTTGGCGAGCAAGAAGTCAGGAGATGTTGTCAGGTATGAAGAGCAGCGAAACACATCTACAACATCTGTACAGGTGTGGGTGTGGCATACTCCCATGGACTCGTCAGCAACGACGCACTCCAGCGATTTATACAATATAAACACATTATATAAAGCAAAACCCCTCTTTCATTTTAAAATAGTATGTAAATAATAGGCCTCCATCTTTGTTATACTTTTAAAATGTCCCTATATAGCCTATTTTATAGCTTTTACACTGATATTTTAAAACGGGAATGCGAAATGCATCCTGGGATATTTGACGGTCCCAAGTCGATGGACAAAGAGGCAGACACGGAGTTCTGCCTCTGTCTATCCGTTTATTTGAATTCATAGATGATCGCTAGGCTAGCTATTATTCACAAGCCAAAATCCAAATCATGAAATAAAAGGTATTTCCGAATCCCTGTATGGTTTGTTAAATTGGAATATTCAATGAACGAACCATACACGGAGTTCTCTGCCTCTCTGTCCATTGTTTGATTTGAATTCGCGGGCTTTTCCCAGCATTCATTGCGGTTGTATCCATTTTCACGCAAACAAAACAAACCAACTGTATTATTCAGTCTACCCGTTTTGGACATCCGTCAATCTTATCTTTTTTACTTTGGCGAGCAAGAAGTCAGGAGATGTTGTCTGGTATGAAGAGCAGAGAAACACATCTACAAGATCGGTAGAGGTGTGGGCGTGGCATACTCCCATGGTGCTTCGCGAGTTGAATGACTATCGTCAGCGACGCACGGCACGGCTCACTCTCTGATCGGATTTTCTCTGCTTGAGACATCTTTGTTCAGATAGACCATTTTGCTCTCCTTTCCACGGATTAATATTGTGAGCGGATTCATTCGAGTACGTTCTGTCTTTCAACTTTGCGGTTCAACCAAAGAACTTCGTTGTCAAGGTAAGTCCTTATGAAATGGATAATTATGTTTATTGTATTAAGTTAGCATGGTTGCTTTGGCGGTTTGTTGATGCAGTTATGGCATAAGCTTTCTTCTTTCTTTGTGAGTGCCTGGTTTGTTGACATGATGTGGTGATGGCGGCGTCTGGGCGGCCATTTTACCTAGAAAAGCTTTCTTTGTCTAAGTCAGTGAAAAACAACGTAATCGTGCCGCTTAGTTGTGTATCACATCATCATGATGTGGTGATGGCGGCTTCTAGGCGACCATTTTACCACAGAAAAGCTTTCTTTGTCTAAGTCAGTGAAAAACAACGTAATCGTGCAGCTTAGTTGTGTATCACATCATCATGATGTGGTGATGGCGGCTTCTAGGCGACCATTTTACCACAGAAAAGCTTTCTTTGTCTAAGTCAGTGAAAAACAACGTAATCGTGCAGCTTAGTTGTGTATCACGGGTAGGCAACTAGCTACCCTGTTTATTGTATTAAGTTGGCATGGTTGCTTTGGCGGTTTGTTGATGCAGTTATGGCATAAGCTTTCTTCTTTCTTCGTGAGTGCCTGGTTTGTTGACATGATGTGGTGATGGCGGCGTCTGGGCGGCCATTTTACCTTAGAAAAG